>NW_013952679.1:24105-29253 GCF_001266775.1 Austrofundulus limnaeus | reverse complement strand
GTCAATGTTTTTATTAGTGATTGTTTGTATTGTGTTTTAATTGTGTAATTTTTATGTAAATGTATACTTTTTGCTGCCTCTTGGCCAGGACTCCCTTGAAAAAGAGGTTTTTAATCTCAATGGGACTTTCCTGGTTAAATAAAGGAAATAAATAAGTACAGCTTTTTTTATTAAACACACTGATTGTTAGTAAAATACTTTTTATATGAGGAATATTTTGTGAGTCATAAACAAATGGATGATTTACATCTACACAACTTTAAAAAATAAGGATGTCACAATATCAGTACTCCAAAAGATGAAGAAATTCTAAATTAGACAAAAATCTGAGTGTTAAGTTTGGCTGGAGGAGTACCCAAGTTCAGGCMGAACCAAACAATGAAACAGAGACGAGRTGATAAATTAAAGTGATATTTATTACAGTGGGGAAAGGGAGAAAGTTTATCCTGGACGGGAAAATGAAGATAGTGGATTGTCCACAGGAGTATGKTGAGTATTTTAAAGAGTGTTTTCTTTTTCTTTCTTACAGGTTCTTGGGGAAGAGGCAGGCTCGGAGGAGGAGGCAGAGAAAATCCAGAAGGTAAGTGTTTCAGGTTCCAGATTCTGTTTGTTTTCCAGGTCAGAGAGAGAGAGAGTGGCAGGACGGAGGGTAGAAGACTTCAGGTGAGGGTTTTCCAGGAGGAGAGGTCCACATCCAAGGATCCTTAAGCTCCAGCAAAAAGTGAGTTCCAAACTCCCCAGAGTGTCCTTAGAGAATACACAAAAAAATCACAAGGTTACTCAAAATGCCTTGAGGGATTAAAGGTAGGCTGTCTCATTCAGTACCAGTGCCACTGAATAATCCAGCGAGGAATGGATCACTTCCAGGAGCTTAAATACCAGCTGCCCTCATCAGCAGGATCCAGGACAGGTGAGTTAATTGAAGGCTCCGCCCATGCCACTCTGACTCTGGAAGGTAAGTGCACACAAACACAAACCACAACAGAACAGAACACAGTCATAATAGTACCTCCCCCCTCAAGTATTGCCTCTTGGCGAACCAGGACACTTCTCTGGATGAGCTTTGTAGAAATCTGTGATGAGGYTGGGGTCCAATATGAAGGATTTGGGAATCCACAATCCATGATATCTCCTCTGGTCTGTAGCCCTCCCAATCTACCAGGAACTGGTGTCCACGACCTCTTCTACGGATGTTGAGAATCTGTCTCACAGTGTATACAGGCTGGTCCTGTACYAGCTTAGGAGATGGTGGATTGTGGTTGCTGGGGTTTAAGGGGCTCTGAATAACAATTCAGWGATCATTATGTTCTCTCCGTGCATGCGTGGGTTCTCTCCGGGTACTCCGGCTTCCTCCCACACACATAAAACATGACTGTTRRGTWAATTGATAACTCTAAATTGCCCCTAGTTGTGAGTGAGAAAGTGAATGGTTGTTTGTCTCGTTTGTCTCCATGTGTGTCCCTGTGATGGACTGGAGACCTGTCCAGGGTGTACCCCACCCCTCGCACTGTGACTGCTGGATATGGACACCAGTGACCCACGCGACCCTGAAAGGAATAAGCATGTACAGAAAATGGATGGATGGATGGATGGATGGATGGATGGATGGATGGATGGATGGATGGATGGATGGATGGATGAATGACAGGTTTAATTTGAGAGACATGGAACGTACGGTGGGTGTGCATAGCTCTGGGGAGTTGCAGTCTGACAGCAGAAGGATTGATGATCTTAGYGATAGGGAAAGGTCCAATGAACCGAGGAGCCAGTTTCTTAGAAAAATTCTTTAGTTTGATATCACAGGTGGATAGCCATACCTTCTGTCCCACTAAAAATGAGGAGCTGGGGTCTAATGACGATCTGCCAGTCTCTTGTTCTGTTCCATAGACCTCCAGAGAGCCTCCCTTGTCTGCCTTCAAAACCTACAGTACCTGAGATGATGCTGGACTGAGGGTACCAAGATCTCCTGCTYCTGAGAGAGAAAGAGAGGTGGTRCATATCCCAGGGATGCCTGAMAGGGTGTCAAACCCGTGGCAGAGGAGGAATGAGTGTTGTGGGYGTATTCAACCCATGCTAAATGAGATGACCATGAKGAAGGATTATTATTGATGACACAGCATAATATTGATTCCAGTTCTTGATTGRCTCTTTCAGACTGACCATWAGRTTGARGGTGATAACCTGACGATAGACTCTGATGTTCCGATAGCTTGGCAGAAGGATTTTCAAACCTGGGAAACAAACTGCAGACCTTTGACTAAGATGATGTCGGGAATGCCATGTAGCCAGAAAACTTGCTGGGTGATGAGCAGAGTCATCTCATGTGTAGAAGGGAGCTTGGTTAGAGGAATAAAATGAACAGCCTTACAAAATCTAGCTGTGATGGTGAGTATGGTGGTGTTACCTTCTGATGCAGGTAATCCTGTGACAAAATCTAGGGAGATGTGGGACCATGGACGTCTGGGAATGGGAAGGGGCTCAAGAAGTTCAGAAGAAGGTCGATGCAAACTCTTGTTTTGGGCACATACAGTGCAGGCAGAAACAAACTCCTTTATGTCCCGGTACATAGTGAGCCACCAAAAATACCTCTTAGCAAAGGTCAGCATCCTGTTAACTCCTGGATGGCAGGAGAACTTGGAGACATGGATCCACATGAGGACCTTGCTGATTACAGATTTAGTAACAAAACGATGATTAGGAGGACCGGTACCTGGGTCTGATTCCACTTGTTGAGCTTGAAGTATCTCATTCTCAATTCCCCATGTGATGGCTCCAATTGTGCAGGATGAAGGCAGAATAGTTTCATTGCACTTGGGATCATCTGAGGAAGAGAACTGTCAAGACAAGGCATCAGGTTTTACATTTTTAGACCCAGGCCAGTAAGTGATGGAGAAGTTGAACCTTGAAAAAAAAGTGACCATCTTGCATGTCTTGCATTTAACCTCTTAGCTTGTTGTAAATAGGCAAGGTTTTTATGGTCAGTCCATATGATGAAAGGAATCTCTGCAACACTTCTAACCAGTGTCTCCATTCCTCTAATGCCAGTTTAATGGCAAGAAGTTCTCAATTATCAACATCATAGTTGACCTCAGATGGAGATAGGCGACGGGAAAAATTTATATGGATGTGGCAATTATCCTTAGGGAAYGTTGGGAAAGAATGGCTCCCACACCTGAGTCAGAAGCATCATCTTCCACTGTGAACTGAATGTGAGGATCTGGATGGCATAAAATGGGAGCAGAGGGAAACAGTTGCTTTAACTTACAAAAAACGTCTTCAGCATCAGGGTYCTATGAGAATGTGCGGAGAGTGGAGGTGAGTCAGGTTAAGGAAGCTRCGACCCGGCTAAGTCCCTGATGAATCGTCTGTAGAAATTTGCAAAACTAGGAATCGTTGCAGGTGTTTCCTGTTCTCTAGTCTGGGCCACTCTGCCACTACTTTGACCTTCTCTGGATCCGTTCGCACCAGTCCACTCTCAAAAATCAGTCCAAAAAGGATATATAGATGAGGCATGGAAATCACATTTCTCAGCTTTGACAAAAAGTTGGTTCTCAAGGAGTCTCTGTAGTACAGTGCGAACGTGTTGTGAATGTTGTTGAGGGTCCTTGGATCTATGGCACACTTATAAGGGCAGTGTGTGTGTGTGTGTGTGTGGGGGGGGGCTTAGATTTACTGAATACTTGGGCCAAATCGTGGTAACAAGAGGGAACTGTGGATGAATCAATCCTCTCAGTCTCAGCAGAAGGAGACAAAGAGGTCACAGCAGCACTTAAACAGCTCTTGGAACAGAAATTACTCCATGAATTTACTCTCTTTTGGAGCCAATCAGTGATAGGGTTATGCTTGTGAAGCCATGGAAAACCCAGAACTAACTGYGCATGGTCAGAATRAAAAACAAAAAACACCCAGCTCATGGTGGTTGCCAGAGATAACAAAATRGAGAGAGGGAACCTTATGGGGGACGGAGGAGAAGTTTTGTCCAGTGAGAGCCATCATGGATATAGRTTGACTGAGTTCCTCTGTGGGGATGAAGAGTTGTTCCACCAGGTTGTTGATTATGAGATTTTGTTCAGCCCCTGAATCAATAAGGGCCAACACAGGGAGGTTAATGTTGTTAACACACAATGTAGCAGGTAGTGTGAGACAACTCTTAGGAGAAATGTTAGCAGCACCCACTCAACATCTCCTGGTGGGACCGACCTTTAAACGAATGGAGCAGTTAGCAATGAAATGGCCTTTCTTACCAYACTAGATACATTCTTTGGCTGCAAAACGTCATTGTCTCTCCTCAAGAGTAAGTCTAGTGCGACCATTCTGCATGGGTTCAGTTTCAGAATCATAGTTTGTTACGTTAACGATCGGGTGGTGACTCACTGGAGCGCAAGTGGAGGAACGGAACTGAGGCATGCTGGAACTTGTAGTCTTTTTGCTCGTTTCTTTCCCGTAAATGGTTGTCGATCCGAATCGCTGTCTCACTTAACTCATTTAAATCCTTGGGTTCGTCTCTAGTAGCCAACTGGTCCTTTACTTGATCATTCAAAACGCTGGAAAAATTACGTCATAGGGCAATGTCGTCCCATCCCTCCTCCTTGGCGGTGATCCGGAAGTGAATGGATAATTCGGCAATGGAGTGATTTCCTTGTTTTAGCAAAGTTAATCTCCTTGAGGCAATCTCTTGGTGTAGATGGAGTTCAAAAACACTCAGAAAATCATTCAGAAATGTGGAGAAAAGGCGATCTTTAATGGACAGGGAGTGAAATTAAGCATGAGCCCATCTTAAGGCATCACCCTGAAGGACCGAAATTAAGTAAGTAATCCGAGCTGAGTCAGAGGCAAAAGTTGTGGGGGCTCTACTGAATGCTAGATTACATTGAAGCAAACCATCAAATTGTTCAGGGTTACCACTAAAATATTGGCTGGGATGGACTTCAGGTTCTTTGCTGGTTGTTGGTATCATTGCTGTTGCTGTAGAAGAAGCCGGTTCTTGTCTGTTGGAGGAAGCTGGAGGATTTGTCCTCATCAGCAGGATTCAGGACAGGTGAGTTAATTGAAGGCTCTGCCCATGCCACTCTGACTCTGGAAGGTAAGTGCACACAAACACAAACCACAAACAGAACACACTCCTAACACTGAGTTTATCAGTCAGAG
>NW_013952679.1:21492-24095 GCF_001266775.1 Austrofundulus limnaeus | reverse complement strand
TTGTCGATCCGAATCGCTGTCTCACTTAACTCATTTAAATCCTTGGGTTCGTCTCTAGTAGCCAACTGGTCCTTTACTTGATCATTCAAAACGCTGGAAAAATTACGTCGTCCCATCCCTCCTCCTTGGCGGTGATCCGGAAGTGAATGGATAATTCGGCAATGGACTGATTTCCTTGTTTTAGCAAAGTTTATCTCCTTGAGGCAATCTCTTGGTGTAGATGGAGTTCAAAAACACTCAGAAAATCATTCAGAAGGATTTGTCCTCATCAGCAGGATTCAGGACAGGTGAGTTAATTGAAGGCTCTGCCCATGCCACTCTGACTCTGGAAGGTAAGTGCACACAAACACAAACCACAAACAGAACACACTCCTAACACTGAGTTTATCAGTCAGAGAAACCCCCGCTCATCTAATTGGACCTAGTCGACTCAGTAAATGCTGTGAAAGTTGTGATAGTCCTAGCTGAAACCTGCTAGTACTGTATGTTGATGTTAGACCAGACTCTGGTCCACACAAGTCATCTGATCAGGTCTGTACTTGTTACCAGATCCAGTCTGACCTCAGGTGCTGCTCTCCTTCGTTAACTAGTTCTGTTTTACTCCTAAAAACTGGTATTTTAGCAATAGGCTACTTTCATCAGAGCAGGATAAAGAGGAATAAAACCGTACCATCTGCTAAGCATATTCATTGACCTGTTATAATCGTGTAACGTTTGTGCTTCCACTCAAGCACCAGACTGTTTGCTCTCACCAGTAGTGATGGTGAGATGAAGCTTCATGACGTACTGAAGCTTCCCATCCAACTGGTCCACACATGAGTCGAAGCATCGTCATGCTTCATTTGCTCTACTGAGCCATCAAGTGGACAATGTGTCAACTAGTTTATAATGACGTGACTTGTTTATGAAGCTTTAAGTTGAATAAAGAAAAATGTGTTTGTGTGTTTGTAATGACCACAAATAAAGTCTAAATTTGATTTGAATATGATTTTAATCTGTTTTTGTTAGACTAACTCAGGGGTGTCCAAAATATGGCCCGGGGGCCAACTGCGGCTCACTGTACCATTTTTATTGGCCCACAGCAAATTCTGAAAATATAAGTGAATATGGCCTGAACAAGAACTTTGAGCTCAACTCTGTTGCACTTCTCAGTGTCAACACTGGATGGAGCCAGCCACAGAAACAAAATGATAGAGAAGAAAAGAAGAGACGAAGAACCTTTTTGTGACTGTGACACTGCGTTCAGTTTGAGTCTCCAGAAATGGTGGTGAGTGTCAAAAGCTTGTGGTTTTGATTTTTACTCCATTAGCATGCAATGAGAGCACGGATGCCACAGACACTGYGCAACTGTTAATTTTTTGTGGGGAGTAGATGATAATTTTTGCTTTACGGAGGAGCTGCTTGATATGATGCGCCTAAAAGGCACAACGACAGTTTTTAAAAGACAAGGGCCAACCTCTTCATGAACTAAGTGACCCTCTGTGGCTGGCAGACCTGGCATTTTTAGTTGATCTTACACATCATATGAACACACTGAACAAGAACCTACAAGGCAAAGAACAGCTGGTGCCACAACTGTATGTCACATGAAAGCTTCTGCATAAAGCTCCATCGGTTTGAGACACAACTACGAGGCTTTAATGCTGCACACTTTCCTACTCTGTCTGAAATCAAGTCTGCTTTTCCAAAGGCCGATCTTGCTGCTAAAAAGGAGAAATATGTGTCTGTGATTAAATCTCTTGTGACAGAATTCAACCAGCGTTTCCAAGATTATTCTGGAACTGAAGAACAAATCAAGCTGTTTTCAACCACTTCCTGGTGGATGCAGACAAAGTGAAGAGTGTCTGCAGTTAGAACTGATTGAAATGTAATGCGATGATTCTCTGAAGAGTCAACATCAGCGTCTCTCACTCCCTGAACTCTGTCAGAGTCAGAGCTGAGTTAGAAATACACACATTATTGATGTATGAATGTATCTCATTATTACAGTAAAACTGATCCATTTATGTTTTCATTAGTTTACAGAAAATGGTGTGAAGGACAGTTAACCAACCTTTCACTTGACCTTGAAACCCCCTCGATACAACTTTATCCCCCCCCCTCCAGAACCCATGTGAAGACTAACCACAGTGACCTTATGCCCAATAGGTGAGTTTGAAATACACACATTATTCATGTATCAATATGTCACTTCTAGTGTGTGGCCCGGCCCTTTGTTTATTTTTCCTGTATTTGGCCCTCACTAAAAAAAGTTTGGACACCCCTGGACTAAATGGTTCACAAAGGAAACTGCATGAAGAAAAATAAGGAAAGARTATTGATGTGAATGTGCTTGTGTGATTTTGAGATGGTGSTAATGAWATTGGAGACACATTTTTATTAGTTTGTTCTTAAAAAACTTTTCCATTTTTTCCCACTTTTTTAAGTTTCTTTTTTTRGATGGATGGTGTCTGTTGTATCCAAGTTCTTTTGAACACAACAAACACTTCATCTTTTAGAACAGGAGAAATGAGAAAAAACAAATCAGAACACACTGTTGAGTTTTTATATTTTGGTAGTTATTATCAGCAATGTTTCAATACTACATGCATACATTATTATTA
>NW_013952679.1:18837-20069 GCF_001266775.1 Austrofundulus limnaeus | reverse complement strand
ACACACACACACACACACACACACACACACACACACACACACACACACACACACCCTCATCTATAATGTAATTGCAGACAGTCAGATGAAGCTGATTTTATGTTAAAATGACCTGCCATACTTGACTGACTGAGCCACTGCACCTATTCATCACCCAAGCAGAAGAAAAGGTAAGTAAGTAAGTAAGTAAGTAAGTAAAACTTTATTTATATAGCACATTTCAAGATAGAGATCACAAAGTGCTTCAATAAACACAAGCAAAAATAAAATCAATTAAAAATAAACAGAGCAAATTTAAACAAATGCAGATGTAAAAAGGTAAGTTTTTAACTGAGCTTTAAAAGAGTCCACAGACTCTGCTGATCTTAAATTCAGAGGGAGGGAGTTCCAAAGCCTTGGAGCCACAGAAGAAAAACCTCTGTCTTCTTTAGTCTTTCATTTTGTCCGAGGAACCATCAGCATGTCTTTATCACATGACCTCAGAGCCCTGACAGGAGTGTAAAAATGTAAAAGTTCAGAAATGTAGTGTGGTGTCTGACCATGCAGAGCTCACCAAGTCAAAACCAACATCTTGATCTTCACTCGATAATGAACTGGGAGCCACTGGAGTTGCATTAACAGTGGAGTCACAAAACAAAACTTAGAAGATCTAGTCAGGAGCTCGGCAGCCACATTCTGCACAGACTGTAACCGGTCAAGAGAGGTTTTAGTTAGGCATGTATACAATGCATTACAATAATCTAAATGAGATGAAACAAAACCATGAAGTAAAGTTTCTATTTCTTAACGAGATACAATGGGGCTGAGCTTTGCTGTATTGCGTAAATGGTAGAAACAGGAACGAACCAATGTTTTAACATGATGATCCAGTGTAAGACCAGAATCAAAAACCATCCCAAGGTTTCTACTTGAAGATTTTGCCAGACTGCCAAGAGGCCCATGGTTTTGCTTTATTGCTGGAATTATTTTATCTGATGCAAATATAATAACTTCTGTTTTTTCTTCATTTTACTGAAGAAAATTCTTAGTCATCCAGCTCTTTATTGAATCCAAACATCGTAGTAAAAGACCCATTTTTGCAACTTCATGTGGAGAAAATTAGATGTACAGCTGTATATCATCAGCATAATGATAGGAAATATCCTTAAAAGATGACAGGATCAAACCAAGAGGGAGCATATAAAGCAAAAACAACAATGGCCCCAAAACTGAGCCCTGTGGAACACCAAAAT
>NW_013952679.1:15478-16659 GCF_001266775.1 Austrofundulus limnaeus | reverse complement strand
CACACACACACACACACACACACACACACACACACACACACGCAAAGCAATGAACATAAATGAAGTCAAACGTGTTATTTTCTGCCTCTGTGGTGAAAATAAAACAGTTTCATTTGCATCATTTTTTCAGAGTTATGAGTGGCTTTAATGCAGCTGCACCTCTGTGACAGWCTGTCCTTCCAGTCTGTCTTCATCTTCTCAGATCCTTCTCAAAGGCAAGTTGAACTGAAAAGCTTTCTGGGTATGTGACATGCTTCTTCTGTGCTCTTTGAGCATCATTTTTCAAAGTGCAGAAAGAATTCCCACAAGTGGCTGTGGAGGCTCCAAAAGTTAAACAGCCTTAAAAGCTGTGAGGACACGAGGCAGTGCCTCCAGGGTGCTGTGGAAATGAAGAAGCACCGTTTTCATTTTAGTCCATTTCCCCTCTGGCGACGTGTGTTTTAGAATGTGTTGACAAGCAACAGAAAACTGATTCATTTATTAGGGTTCCTGTTGSAACAAGTAGGGGTTTTACTTTTTCATGATTCAGGAAGGTGGTACTTTCCAGATTCAGAGGAGCAATAGTTTCCATCAGTGTGCTGTTTTTCTCTCCAAAACGGTACGTAATTCCCCCTGCAACGTTATAATGCAGCTGCAAAACAGCTTTTCTGGTTTTCAGAATCAGAATCAGGTTTATTGGCCAAGTATGTTGACACACACAAGGAATTTGTTCCTGCTGTTTGTGTCTCTCTACTTTCAACACTATACAGACGCTTAACATATAATTCACACACATTACACAATAAACAGAAAGATTCACTTTATACKTCCCTTAACCAAATACTACTGTATATGACAGCAGCATTCAAAGTGAATATTAAGYATTAATKAATATGWCAGCAGCAGTGTAGAGGTAGATGATTTTGAAAAAGGTGTATTAGTTTCCTGTGTTTTGCACAAGTACAGGCAGTTAACATTCATAGTTGAGCTTCAAAATGCCTCTAAATCAGGGGTCACCAAACTTTTTGAGACTGAGAGCTACTTTTGGGGTACCGAGTAACACGAAGGGCTACTTGTTCGATACAAACATAAATTGGCACAACTCACCTTTATATGTATGTACAGCGGGTACAATAAGTATTGAACACGTCACCATTTTTCTCAGTAAATAAATTACTAGAGGTGCTAATGACATGAAATTT
>NW_013952679.1:9935-12136 GCF_001266775.1 Austrofundulus limnaeus | reverse complement strand
GAGTTAACTGAATGGTGGGGATTGGGGGCGGAGTTAACTGTGTGCAGTGAGCCTCAGGCACCTCAGGACAGAGAGGGGCTCTGAGAGGGAGGCAGGAGGAGTGAATCACCTGTTTTCTGTGGGTTTAACGTGAGATAACAATGTTATTTGTTGACATTATTTGGAAAGTGTTTTGTTAATAAAAGCTCAGAAGAGCACRTGGGTGACTTTGGTTCCTTTTTTAATATTTAAATTAGAGCGCTGCTTTGCTGATCAGTCCATCAGTGCTATTTTTAGAACGTGTCCTGCAGGCGACTCAGAAGGGGTCTGCGGGCGACCTGGTGCCCGCGGGCACCGTATTGGTGACCCCTGCTCTAAATACATCCAAGGAAAAGAGATTCATATGAATAAACATTGGAAAATGATACAAATTCATCAAATTGAGAATATTTATTAACTGGCCCTAATATCCGAGGCTTACTGCTCCTTTCCTAATAGATCGGATCAGTTAGGTTAAATGACTTCTTAGAAATGATGGGAATGCTAAGCTCATGTTAGCGCACATTTTCTGGACTTGACCTTACGCCACATTTCAGTAAGAGATCCACACAAGTCTTTGTACATGAGGCGACTGCTCCTGACACTGGGCTGCAAAGAAACAAAATTATTTGTAAACGCTGCAAAGCTGAACTGTTTCACCACCAGATAAACGTGAGGCTGAAATAAGGCTCCATTTGAAAAATCACCGTAACAAATCAGTCATCAGTTATTGATTTGCTTCTTGAGCTGAACCATGAAATTTTTTTATTAAATCAGGAGATTTAGACGATGATGATGCCACGCATCAATTAGATTTTGTTCATTGCAAAATTTAATGAATCTTGTGTCTGGGTAATGTGATTTATGTTTATTTACTCGTTCATTTGTCATAAAATTAATCTTGAACAACGTTTGAAGTCCACAGATTAAAAATAATCAACCTGATGGAACAGGCCTCAACAGAAATGATGGTAGCCTTAAGCTAATATTTTGTTGCACAACCTTTTGAGTCAATCGCATCCATCAAGCGATTCCTGTAACTGAGACGTCTGCAGCTCTCAGCAGGTTTTTTGGTCCACTCCTCATGAACAAACTGCTCCAGGTGTCTCAGGTTTGATGTTTCAGCTCCTCCCAAAGATGCTCAGCAGGATTTAGGTCAGGATCTTAGAAGACCACTTCAGAACAGTCCAATGTTTTCCTCCGAGCCGTTCTTGGTGTTTTTTAGTAGCTTTGGCTCATTATCCTGTTGAAGACCCATGAGCTGCTGAGACCAAGCTTTCTGACACTGGCCAGCACATTTCTCTCTAGAATCCTTGATAGTCTTGAGATTTCATTGTACCCTGCACAGATTCAAGACCCCCTGTGCCAGATGCAGCAAAGCAGACCCAGACCATAACAGGTTTCACAGTAGGACAGTGTTCTTTTCTTGATGCTTCATTTTCCCCTCTGTCAACATAGAGCTGATGTGTTTTGCCAAAAAGTTCCATTTTTGTCTCGTCTATCCAGAGGACATTGTCCCAGAAGCTTTGTGGCTTGTCAATATGTATTTTGGTCAATTCCAGCCTGGGATTTTTTATGATTTGGTGTCCTTCTTGGTCATCTCCCATTAAGTCCACTTTGGCCAAAAGAACGACATCTGACACTGATGTTCCTTGAGCTTGATGTTCACCTTTAATCTGACCCGTTAGCTTTTCCATCAAATATCTTCATGAGCATTACCGCAGTTCTGGTGATGGTCTCCTCTACTTGTGTAGACTGCTGGGTCTAAAAACCAAACACAGGCAGGAACAGGTTGAGAGCAGCCACACTGAGCTCCGCTCCAGTGGTTCTTAGGAGCCGTGCACGTGCTCATGATAAATGTTTTCAACTTTAATCTGCTGTTCTCTGTGGTGTATTGAACATTTCCCCAAAGTCTGAATGTTTCATAGAAATCTGTTTGGTACTTTTTGAGATATAAGCCCAAGAAGGCAACTGTTAGTTGGCTGCAGTTGTGCCTCACATCAAGCACTATAGGCATGGCATACAAATGATTGATAAGTGCCTTCCAACCTACTAGGAGGTAAAGGAGGGACAGTCTGCAGACATTTTGGATCTGATAACCACTAATAACAGACATTTATTGGACTGACAACATTCCACTCATAGCTGGTTGTAAGAACCTGCTCCTTTATGAGATTAATACC
>NW_013952679.1:8003-9465 GCF_001266775.1 Austrofundulus limnaeus | reverse complement strand
TTCATTACCAAATAAAATATTACGTTGTTTCTTCTTCTTCGTCTTTTTTCCTGGTTGTTTCTGTTTTCTAATTCAGTCACACAAAATCTAGTCCACATGTTTGAAATGTGTTTATTTTTTATTAGCCCTGTTCATCCAAGTTCATAAAACAAGAATTTGATGATTCAAACGACAGAAGAAGATAAATATAAATTACTTCTCTATTTTTGCTTCCTGTCTGAACAGCATTAAACAGGAAGTGTCCACCACAAGCAAAACTGAGATCACAACAAAAAAAGGTGTAAAACTGAAAATGACAAACTAAAATCAAGAACATGGCTGAAGATAAAAAACAGAACCTGAGAAGAAATGAGACAAAAATAATGAAAAGTAAAGGAACAAACACAAGAAAACACAAAGAGAAAATATGAAGGTTACTGTTGGATTTAACAATAAATTTCATAAACACTGTGTGTTGTTTACAATAAAGATTATTAAATGGGGGGGAGAGACAAAGTGGCCAAAAATCAAGTGTGTTAAAAATTACCTGATAATTACTCTTCTGATCCACATGGAGTTTAAAGATGAGCTTAAATACAGTTATTTTTTTGTCTCCATCAGAACTTCTGTCTGTTAAACAAACAATTATATTATATTATTTTATTACCAAACAGACTGAAAATATGAAGCAAGACTATCTGAAAACCTGCAGCAACAATGTGTCCATTAGAAGGAAACATGAAGGTCTCACAGGTTTATTAAAGATGACTAAAAAACAAGTTCCTGCTTCAGAACAGATCGAGTTTATTTGGAGGTTTGATGGAGAAAAGGAAACTTCAGGAGAAGAGAGATGAGATCTGCTCAGAAGTGATGCTCTGTGGTGACATCATCATAGTTATCATCCAATCCGTGCTCAGCAGGAGTGGGCGGAGTCATCCTTACTGAGGTGTGAAGGTCACTTTCTGTAGTCAGAAAAAAAAAGTAGATAAATATTTCAGAAAAATGTCATTGATTGATTGATTGATTGATTGATTGATTGATTGATTTATTGATTGACAGCTCACTGATGGACTCAGAGTGGTACCTTTGGTTCTGTGTTGATATAAAGACACCAGGAGGAGAGTGGAGATGAAGTACGGACAGAACACCACCAGGTGGAGGACCGGTCTGATCCACAGGGAGGTCGAGGCAGGGGGCGGGTCTACATTAGTGGGCGGGGCTTTGGTTGAAGGCTGTTCTATAAACAGAATCCTACCTGATCAGGTGACTGTGAGAATATAAAGAGAGTTTAAACCAAAGCTGAGTGTCCTGACCTGAGACAGAGATCCAGCTGGGTTCAGAGCCTCCATGACCCCTGATGGTACACCTGTAGAGACCTTCATCAGACCTGCTCACATGCTGGAGGCTCATGGTTCCTGTTGGCTCAGACCCTATGGAGGTGTTGTCTTTATAGAACTCAGCTGGGAGCTTGGAGGGTGTGTCC
>NW_013952679.1:4842-5736 GCF_001266775.1 Austrofundulus limnaeus | reverse complement strand
CTCTGTAAACAGAACACAATCAGATCAACATTTAGATGACAGAAGTGGTGAAAATAAAACATGTTTGATTTTGACTCTGACTGTAAAAGAGTCAGACGTGAACAAACAGATGATGGTTTAACGTGATGAAAAAACTAATTCTGTTTCCTGTAGAGACAATAAAATCACAATATCTGATCCTACAGACAGAAACTAACAACAGATATATCATTTTTAGGATGTTTGAGAGAAAATAGATCAATGTAAAGAAGAACTGATGCAACAAAACTGAGAGAAAATTGATTTTTTTATGTTTTAGAATCAGAACAAGAATCAGCTTTATTGTCATTCACAAACAACATCAAAGATGCAGAAAGAAATTTGCAGTTTAGAACATCAGTTCTGAGAAAGACACATATAACAAACATGGGGGAACGGATGATCAGGTCTTGTGTAATGGGTCGTGCTACCTTTTGTAGCTTGGGAAACAAAGAAACAATAGGAGAGGTGAGTTTAAAAAGATACTTTGATCCTATGTTTACTCATAAACACAAAATCGTACGCACACAAAAAAAAACCACTCACTCAGTGCAAGGCAGCTAAGGACGGGGGCTGGGGGTCAAACACGTGGTATGGGGTGGGATGCAGCGGAGCCCGTGACTTTTCAGGTTAATACTCAGTGCTGGAACAAATCAAAGACCTCCAGAGTCCAAAACCAGTTGTTATCAACCCAAGCTCAGTTCACCAGAGTTCAGTTTTCTGTCAGCACCACCGCGGCCTTCAGACTGATCCACCCACAGGAGAAATGGGTCGGGAATGGGGAGTCAAGCCTTGGTTTCACACGTCATCCAGGAAGTTTGTTAACTGCAGAGCCAAGTTCAGCAGCTGCAGGGATCCAAAGATAAACATAATTGT
>NW_013952679.1:2761-3090 GCF_001266775.1 Austrofundulus limnaeus | reverse complement strand
GATCTTACCAGTGACAGTCAGGTTGATGCTGTTACTGACTGCTGCAGAGCTGGACTCACACCAGTACACACCACTGTCTGAAGGCACCAAGTAGTTCATGGTACAGGAGGAATTAGCAGGTTTTCCCCATCCACCCACTCCACAGCGACTCATCTGTCTGATTGTTGTGTTTCTCGTCGGAGTCCATCCAGCAGAGCTGTGGTCCTCCTCACATATCAGAGACACAAAGTCTCCTTTAAAAAACTGAGAGCTGCTGGGACTCACAGTCAGACCTGCTGAGAGAACTGAAATGACAAAAGAATCATTTCCATGAAGTCAGAGCCAAGCAG
>NW_013952679.1:0-588 GCF_001266775.1 Austrofundulus limnaeus | reverse complement strand
GTTTAGAACATCCATTCAGAGAAAGACACATATAACAAACATGGGGGAACAGATGATCAGGTCTTGTGTAATGGGCCGTGCTACTTTTTGTAGCTTGGGAAACAAAGAAACAATAGGAGAGGTGAGTTGAAAAAGATACTCTGATCCTATTTTTACTCATAAACACAAAATCGTACGCACACAAAAAAAGACCACTCACTCAGTGCAAGGCAGCTAAGGACGGGGGCTGGGGGTCAAACATGTGGTATGGGGTGGGATGCAGCGGAGTCCGTGACGTTTCAGGTTAATACTCAGTGCTGGAACAAATCAAAGACCTCCAGAGTCCAAAACCAGTTGTTATCAACCCAAGCTCTGTTCACCAGAGTTCATTTCTGTGTCAGCACCACCGCGGCCTTCAGACTGATCCACCCACAGGAGAAACGGGTAGGGAATGGGGAGTCAAGCCTTGGTTTAACACGTCATCCAGGAAGTTTGTTATCTGCAGAACCAAGTTCAGCAAATGCAGAGATCCAAAGATAAACATAATTGTTTTGGGACAAGCAGCCTTGATTTTCTTGATGCTTTAAGTCTGTAACTGCATCTCTGTGA
>NW_013952678.1:699234-699510 GCF_001266775.1 Austrofundulus limnaeus | reverse complement strand
GTACAAAGTGTAACATAAATAGATTTTTACACTACTTTACCTTTACAGCTTATGAAACATAAATTAATTGTGTGTGGGATCAATAAAGTTGTATTTTGTAGTTCTGTAAGAAGTTTTAATATGTTGTTTTTGGTACCTGTTTTTCTCAAATTGTGCGTGTGTGCGCATGTGTATGTGTGTTTGAATAAATGATGGTGCCGTATTAATGTAAATTTCTGTTAAAATGTGCTTCATGAAACAAAGTCCAATCATTTGAAGTGGTTCGCAGCGCTGCGG
>NW_013952678.1:693640-698234 GCF_001266775.1 Austrofundulus limnaeus | reverse complement strand
AACTGATGACTGACAAGTAAAACTGAAAACTTTTTTGCTGACAACTGATGACTGACAAGTAAAACTGAAAACTTTTTTGCTGACAACTGATGACTGACAAGTAAAACTGAGGATGTCCTAAAATGTACACCGTACAAAGGTCCCCATCAAAGACTAGGGATACTTAGGCACCCAATTGTCGGCGAAAACAGACAGCAAAATCTGTGCTGACAGAACTCATCCCTCTTGTGGTTTCACAGGAGGCTTCAGCCATTTTATGAATTGGTAAACAATTGTGATTTTGAGAATGACTACTGACGGTAAATCTACTGTTTCCCCATGAAAACTAATGACTGATAGATTACAGGAATTGGACCAGGACTCTTCCAACATGGGGGTGTTTAAAGGCTGGAAAGTGCCAGAACATTTTTTTGTCCCCGCTCTCGGAGGAGTAAGATGCTTTTTCCCCCTCTCCTGGCCTCCTTTATTTTCCCTGCTTAGCTGCTCGGCGCCTCCTCTGCGTTTTCATCCGAAACCAGAAATTATGGATATTTTTATTTCTATGGATTTGGTCTCTTAATAAATTTTTGGAACAAAGTTTTCTTCCATGGGAGGACATGTCAAGGGTGGGACCTCTGTTCTGCTCTGTTCTGGATATACTGTATATTTGGATTCTGATCACTGGATTCTACAGATTGGCTTGGTGGTCTCCTGGTGTTCTGCAAAACAACGTTATTGGCTGTTCATTTCCTGTATGCGTGACCAATATAAAGGATTGACAATCTTTTAGCAATCAAACTTTTGCCTTGAGCAAGCTGGGACTCGGTCTGCAAGCGGTTCTGCTGAGGGTTGCAGGCCGGCTGCACACCTCACCACTGTCTCACTGTCTTCATACATGTCTGACCTGCACCACCTTCACATACTTTTCAGTCATTCCTGACTTCCTCATACAGTACCACAGTTCCTGTCTTGGCACCCTATCATATGCTTTCTCTAGATCAGGGGTCCCCAAACGTTTTCCTGTAAGGGCCACATAAACTTTCCCTTCTCTGGAGGGGGGCCGGAGTCAGTTTGTAACAGAAAAAGTGTGACTATTGCAGGAGTGCCTAAATGTAAAAGTTTATTGTTTTCCAGAAAGCACAATCAAATAACTCTCTCTGGGTTCTTCACAGTATGTATTCTGCTGAGCTAACAGTCCACTTTTTAGCTTTGAGAGTTTGTTTGCTCGCATTTGGCCTTGCAGGTTATCATACTTGTCTTTGTGACGGGATTCATAGTGCCGCCGCAGATTGTATTCTTTGAATACTGCCACCGCCTCTTGACAGATGAACAAAAAACTAATAGTTTGTCCACTGCAGCTTAAATGCCCTGCATTCTGAATCAATTTTTCTCTTACCTAATCTTTTCGCCATTATTCCATTCTCTCTTTGAGAGGGGCGGGTTTAGGATTTTTTTTCTGGGGGTTGTCAGATAGGGGCACAGACAGCAGAAGGGTGGAACAGAATGTCACGTTATATGTGTTTATGTATGAAATAGTTACTAACTAATAATAGTAAATAATTATAATAGTTCATAATTAAGGAACATTTTATTGCAAAAGTCCAACTTTTTTATCAAATATAAATACACATATATGAAAAAAACTAAATGCTCTCTGGTATTGTTCTGGGGTCAGACCAAATGGGGAGGCGGGCCGTAGTTTGGGGACCACTGCTCTAGATCCACACTCGCTGTGCATCTCCTTCTGGCCTTCTCTGTACTTCTCTACCAACACTCTCAAAGCAAAAGTTGCATTTGTTGTACTCTTTCTGGGCATGAAACCAAACTGCTGCTCACTGATCTGAACCTCTCCCCTTAGCCTCGCTTTAACAACTCTTTCCCATACCTTCGTGGTGTGGCTGATCAACTTTATACCTCTGTAGTTACAGCAGCTCTGCACATCATTCATTCTTAAAAATGGGGACCGGCACGCTGCTTCTCATTTGGCATCCTCTCACTCTCCTGAATAACAACCTGGTCAAAAAGTCCACTGCCTTCTCTCCTAGACATCTCCATACCTCCACAGGTATGTCATCTGGACCAACTGCCTTTCCGTTCTTCATCCTCATTAAAGCTGATCTCACTTCCTCCTTACTAATTCTCTGCACTTCCTGATCCACCACAGAGCGGGAACTCCAGTTACACTGGAAAAACAACTAGACCCGAGTAGAACCACTCCAAACCGGCCCGAACTGAGCCGAGCAGAGCCGGACTCAGTAGTGGAAAAAGGACTTTTCTGTCCCCTCTCTGCCCCCCCCCCTCTCATTTTCCTTACTCATCAGTTCTTCAAAATACTCCTTCCATCTACTCAACACTTTAAGGTCACTCACTAGTATGTTTCCCTTTCTATCCTTTATCAACCTAACCTGCTGTACATCCTTTCCAGCTCTCTCTCTCTCTCTGTTTAGCCAAATGGCACAAGTCCTTTAATCCTTCTTTACTGTCCAGCCTCTCATACAACTCATTATGGGCCTGAGCCTTTGCCACCATTTTTTTTCACTATGCAAATAGCCTCACAATACTCCTGCCTACTTCCTTCTTCTCTCTGATTATACCACCTTTTCTTAGCTGCCTTCTTCTTCTGAATGCTCTCCTGGACGTCCTCATTCCACCAACCAACTTTTCTTGTCTTCTTTCCTCTGACCAGAAGAGACACCCAACACCTTGCCAGTTTCTCTCACCACCTTAGCTGTACTTTCCCAGTCCTCAGATATCTCCTCACTGCCCCCAAGAGCCTGTTGCAATTCTTCCCTGAACTGCCTGCAACAATCCCCCTCCTTCAGCTTCCACCATTTAAGCTTTGGCTCCATCTTCACTCTTTTTCTATTCTTTGTTTCTAATCTCATTTCACAGACTACCACCCTATGCTGTCTTGCTACACTCTCCCCTGGCACCACTTCACAATCTCTAATCTCTTTCAGGTGGCATCTCCTGCAAATGATATAATTCACCTATGTGCACCTTCCTCCACTCTGTGCTCCTCACTCTTCTGAAAATATGTGTTCACTACAGCCATTTCCATTCTATTTGCAAAATCTACAACCATCTGTCCTTCTGCATTCCTTTCTTTCACACCATATCTTCCCAGCGCCTCTTCATCTCCTCTGTTCCCTTCACCAACATGGCCATTGAAGTCTGCTCCAATCACCAACCTCTCTTCTCTGGGGACCCCTTCTACCAGCTCATCCAGTTTAGTCCAAAATTCCTCTGTCTCCTCTAACTGACAACCAACCTGTGGTGCATACGCACTAAGAACGTTCAAAATGACACCACCAACTTCCAACTTCAAGCTCATGATCCTGTCAGACACTCTCTTCACATCCAGAACACTTTTCACAAACTGTTCCTTTAAGACTATCCCTACTCCATTTCTCTTCCTATCTAAAATGATAGAACAGTTTGAATCCACCTCCAATGTTCCTGGCCTTGCTTCCTTTCCATCTGGTCTCCTGGACACACAAAATATCTACCTTCCTTCTCTCCATCATGTCTGCCAGCTCTCTCCCTTTACCAGTCATTGGGTCTCATTCAAGAACCGCTCGTACGCACAGATTTGTTCTTAAGTTGTGCATACGAGTGATTTAGGAGAAATTGTGGCATTCACCAATTTTTTCATATTCTAAAATTTTCTTCAGATACCATGAACAAAATTCACGAATGGTCCAGACCTGTCGTATATTTTACGAGCAGTCAGTCTGCTGTTATCTAGACAGATTTTTCTTACTAATAACTCCATATTTCATTAGTTTGAAGACATTTCGAGTTGAAAATAAATCACACTCCATAATTATGTTGACAATTGGTTATTCTGTTTGAACTGGAATTAGATTTTAAAGACATAAATTGATTAGGTTAAATTAAATTGGCTTTTGATGCTGTTGTATAACACTACAATATTAATTTGAAGATCTCAAATTAAAAAAACAACCTAAATTTTGCATTAATTGAAGTTTGGAGACATTTTAAAATGCGTCTTTTCAGAACCGCATCTGACACTTGCGACTGCCGGGACGGGGGGAGACGGCCAGGCGGGGGGTGGTGGTGTGCAGTGGTGCGTGACTGCCCTTCTGAATAAATGAAAACTGTGTAACACAGTTGTTTACACTGATATTAAAAATATTTGACCAAAGAAAAACCGGAGCAGGATACAGAGATAAATATGATTTAGATATTTATTTCTGTGGTTGTAACAACCCACAGGAGACAATATTAACAGCAGTCATCATTTCATTCCTTGGCTTAAGCAGATCCTTTAATTCAAAGCTGACGCTGTTAAAAATTACATTTTTTTGTGGATCTCGGAGAGCAGAACTTCAATCTCTGAACTCGTAAAGTTCTTTTTTACCTTGCGTTGTCATTTATGAATGGACACTGCCTGATATGTGGGGCAGGAAATGTACACTCACCGGCCACTTTATTAGGTACACCTGTCCAACTGCTCGTTAACACTTAATTTCTAATCAGCCAATCACATGGCGGCAACTCAGTGCATTTAGGCATGTAGACATGGGCTACGTTCACACTGCAGGTCTTAATGCTCAGTTCCGATTTTTTGAAAAACTCCGATCTTTTTGTG
>NW_013952678.1:688689-692640 GCF_001266775.1 Austrofundulus limnaeus | reverse complement strand
ATAGAATAGAATAGAATAGAATAGAATAGAATAGAATAGAATAGAATAGAATAGAACAAAACAGCCTTTATTGTTCCAGGAAATTCTGGTGTAACAGCAGCAGCAGATACATCAATCCACAAAACAATATATTGCTATGCAACATTGTCAATAGTAGCTATAAGAATGACATTTAAATAGTATTCAAAAATTGTAAAATAAAATAAAATAAAAATACTGTAATGTAATGTAATAACATTGAAAAAACATAAAAGAAAATAAGATCCTATACAGAAAAAAGTACGAGAAAACAGCCATGACAGACTAATGCAGTGTTCCAGTACTGGAAAATAGATGTACAATCGCCAACATGTGAGGATTTCAGTTTTTTTTTCAATCTCCAGCTCCCTCCTTCTGGCTGCTCATGAGACACAGGTGTGTGCATGTGAGTGGATTCACCACAGCTGACTAAAAAAAAAGCTGCGCTCGCTTCCTCCCTTCCACATCCTCCCCGCTCCGGCTTCTCTTCCCACATGTGGGTCTGCAGAAGCTCTGCTGCGAGCCTGCGACACCTCCCCCTATGCCACCTCCCTGTTATGATTTTGTCACTGTCTGCCCAGATCTAGTCCCAGTTTAGTTTTATTATTTTATTTCATGTTCCAGTTTACCCTCATAGTCTTGTTCCCNTTGTCACTGTCTGCCCAGATCTAGTCCCAGTTTAGTTTTATTATTTTATTTCATGTTCCAGTTTACCCTCATAGTCTTGTTCCCAGCCTTTCAGTAACATTCAGCTCCCGCTCTTTGCTCTTGCCCCTCCCGCCATTGAAACTCTAATGAAGCTCGTTCCACTCACCTGTCTCCAGTAGTATTTAACTCAGTCTCACTCTCCAGCTCACCGCCAGTTTATCATCAGCCTCGCCTATGATCTTCCAGCATTCATGTCCCTTGTCCTGCTCTTGCATCTTGTCCCCGACCTTGCTTGTGTCTCCTGGTTTAACGTCTCCTGCCTCAGCCCCTGTCGGATCCCACCTGCCATCTGCTCTCACGGTAACGACCTTTTTTCTGTCTCTTGGATTTTTGTCTCTCGCCTGCTCCCTGAATGTTACCGCGCCACATCGGACCTCCGGGATCTCGAACTCGGAACGCATCTTTGGACCAACCTCTCAGTCATCTCCTTCTAACCTGGTAACGTCCTCTGATCACCTGTGTATGACTCTTGCCCCATTTCTAACCACGAGTAAGTCCAGTGATCCATTCGCTCTTCATGACAACACAGCCTGGAACCAAAACACATCAGCTGTTGTTTCAACCCGGTTCTCATCTCAGCAGGAAAGGTTGGTGACTTTCTTTCTCACAAATAATATTGTGTTCATGATCCAACCTAACCTTGAGATTCTGTGTCCAGAACTGACGACCCCGGATTCCAGTCTCAACCTTCCAGCCAAATTTTCTAACAATAAACTTTTTAAAACTTTCACGTTGTTAGGTGTTCACTCAGAGCTCAAAATACGAATCTTAACAGATAATCTGGCCACTATGAGCTCTGAACCAAACACAGCCTGGAAGACAAGCATTGAGGGAGCTTTAAATTATCTGGATATAAATATTCGTAACATTAACAATACTTTAAGCAACTTATCATTGTCTTGTAATGTTACGTCTCCCCCTGCTGGAGGACAAGCAGCATCACATAATGTTTTGAGATCTCAGCCTTCTCCATGTATGGAGCCCCGTTTGTGCCCACCCGACAAATTCAAAGGTGATTCCGATCAGGGTCGGGCTTTCCTCACTCAATGTGAAATACAATTCGAGTTACAACCCTCATCATTCCCTTCTGAACGCTCCAAGGTCGCTTATGTAATCTCACTTTTGTCTGGTAAAGCCAAGTTATGGGGGACTGCTGAGTGGCAGAGAGATGCTCCTATTTGTTACAAATACAAAGATTTCGCTAGAGAATTACTCAGAGTTTTTTGTCCGGCTCTCCCCCATCGTGAAGCGTCCAGAGGCCTGCTAACAATCAAAAAGGGAACAAGAGGGTCACAGAGTTTATTATTGATTTTCATACCCTAGCAGTGTGCAGCTGGTGGAATAATGAGGCTCTGCAGGACGCCTTCTTGCAGGCATTGAACAAGGACATCAAAGATGAACTGGCGACTCGAGATTCACCCCAGTCCTTACAGGAATTGGAGGACCTGGCGACATGCATCGATTTAAGGCTGCATGAGCGAAGGCAAAATCGACGAGATAAAAGTTTCACTGGCACTCATTTGTTACCTTCCAGGAACACTGAGACACAGGTTAGAGGAAGTCAGACCGTTACCACCCCAGTGGTAAAAACTACTGTGGAACCCATGCAGATCGGCAGGTCGAAGATTTCTTTGGAGGAAAGGACTCGTCGGAGGAACAAAGGTCTGTGCTTATACTGTGCTGATGTTGGTCACATTGCCATTAATTGCCCTGTAAAGACAAAAAAGAACCAAGACTCATGTCCTTAGTCCTGCCCAAGTGAACCACTCCCTTCCTGTATTGTCAGCAGATTTAAATGTGTCAGGTAAAAATCACGCTGTTAAAGTGTTCATTGACTCTGGAGCTGATACCGAGTTTATTGATCACAAGTTTGCTCTTTCTCTGGGACTATAGATTTGTCATTCTGAGAGAAACCATGAGATTCAGGTGTTGGATGGTCACAACCTCAACCACACCAGTTCTGAGACTCTGCCCGTGAAAATGACCATTGGAGGTAATCACGCTGAGGAAGTAACCTTTCCGGTAATCACATCGCCCAACCTTCCCATCGTCCTTGGAGCCACCTGGTTGGAGAAACACCACCCCCACATAAACTGGATCAACAAGGAGATTATGGGTTGGTCAGAACAATGTTCATCCAAAATATCTTTCCACAGCCAGTCTTGAGAAGGAACCTTGTAATAAGGCCAAGTTCATCCCCAATCTACAAAATGTTCCTGCTTGTTATCATGATTCGGAGAAAGTATTTAATAAAGAGAAAGCTACTTGTTTACCACCACATAGGCCATATGATTGTTGTATTGATCCACTACCTGGTACCACACTTCCTAGGGACAAAATGTACTCTTTATCGAAACCTGAAAACGAGGCCATGAAGGAATGCATATCTGAATCCTTAAGAGCAGGTATTATCCATCCGTCCTCTTTCCCTGCTGGAGTGGGTGTTTTTTTGTAGGGATGGATGGATCTCTTCGCCCTTGTATTGATTATAGAGGGTTGAATGACATAACTGTTAAAAACCGGTACCCTCTACCATTAATGAATACAGTTTTTGATTTGATTCAAGGGGCTAAAATCTTCACAAAACTTGATCTTCGCAATGCTTACCATTTGGTGAGAATAAAGGAAAGTGATGAATGGAAGACGGCCTTCAACACCCCTTCAGGACATTTTGAATATCTTGTCATGCCCTTTGGGTTAACCAATGCTCCTGCCGTGTTTCAAAATTTGGTTAATGATGTTCTGAGTGATTTCATCAATGTTAATGTTTCCGTCTGCCTAGATGACATTCTATTTTTTTCTAAGGATCATGACTCACACCAGGAACTGGTCCAAGCCATTCTACTGCGACTTCTCCAGAACAAGCTGTACGTCAAAGCAGAAAAAATATGTTTCACACAACTGACACTACCTTCTTGGGATTCAAGATAGCTCCAGACCAAATCTCCATAGATCCAGCCAAGGTCACGGCAGTCCAAGATTGGAACACACCCCAGACCCGTAAACAACTACAGCACTTTCTAGGCTTTGCAACCTTTTACAGAGGTTTCATCAAAAACTACAGTTCAATAGCAGCTCCACTCAAAAAGTGAACCTCAACCTTCGCCAGTTCCTAATTGGCTCCTGCCGCCTCCCTCGGCTCCACGTCTGCCCCTGCCTCCTCCCTCGGCTCCACGTCTGCTCCTGCCTCCTCCCTTGGCTCCACGTCTGCTCCTGCCTCCTCCC
>NW_013952678.1:685776-687689 GCF_001266775.1 Austrofundulus limnaeus | reverse complement strand
TCTGCTCCTGCCTCCTCCCTCTGGCTCTGCTCAGCTCCTGGGGCCACATCGGACATGGAGTAGGGATCTCCAGGTTGTCCTTCTGACCTTGGCCTCTGCTGCAGGGAGATTCATGGCCGGCCTCCTGAACTTTTGTTTGTGGGATGTCAGAAGCCATTCCTTACTGGGGGGGCTATGTCATGATTTGTGCCTTGCTCAACATCTCACTGAGTCTTTCTTCAGGATATCACCCTCAGACTGACGGTCAGACGGAGAGAGCCAATCAAGAACTGGAGACCCGCCTAAGGATCCTGTGCGGTAACGATGCTACCAAGTGGGCTATGAATCTCTCCCTGGTCGAACATGCACTCAACTGCCTGCCATCAAGTTCCACGAAGCTGTCACCCATCTATGTGTTCCATGGATTCAGCCGCTGGTGTTTTCTGCCCACGAACGAGCAGAGCAGCCTGTGTTCCCTCAGCCCATCAAGCAGCCCTTCGATGTCAGAGAGCTTGGAGAGCTGCCAAGAAAGAACTGGTAAAATCTACCCTCGTGGCTACCAGAACTGTCAACAGGAGAAGGACTCCTGCCCCCCAGTACCAGGTGGGCGATCGAGTTTGGCTCTCCACTAAGGACTTACCGCTGAGGGTAGACTGCCGTAAACTGGCTCCTCGTTTCGTGGGACCCTTCCCTATCTCCAAGGTGATCAACCCGGCGGCTGTCAGACTCAGACTCCCAGGCTCCATTCATGTTCATCCCACGTTTCATGTGTCCCGGGGTCAAGCCTGTCCAATCGTCCAGATTTTTGCCCTCCTCCAGACCCCCTCCTCCCGCCCGACTCATCGATGGTGGCCCGGCGTACACGGTTTGCCGCATCCTCAAGTCCCGTCGTTGGGGTTGTGGTATCCAGTACCTCATCGACTGAAAGGGATATGGTCCAGCGGAGAGATTGTGGGTCCCAGCTCGCCATGACCTTGATAAAACCCTCATCAGGAACTTCCATAGAAGCAACCTCAGTAAGCCAGCGCCAGCTAGAGGTCCATCAGGAGCCGGACCTTGAGGGGGGTTCTGTTATGATTTTGTCACTGTCTGCCCAGATCTAGTCCCAGTTTAGTTTTATTATTTTATTTCATGTTCCAGTTTACCCTCATAGTCTTGTTCCCNTTGTCACTGTCTGCCCAGATCTAGTCCCAGTTTAGTTTTATTATTTTATTTCATGTTCCAGTTTACCCTCATAGTCTTGTTCCCAGCCTTTCAGTTACATTCGGCTCCTGCTCATTGCTCTCGCCCCTCTCGCCATAGAAACTCTAATCAAGCTCATTCCACTCACCTGTCTCCAGTAGTATTTAACTCAGTCTCACTCTCCAGCTCACTGCCAGATTATCATAAGCCTCGCCTATGATCTTCTTGTGTACATTTGATTATAGCTCAACGTTAGCCGTTAGCTTAGCCCGCTTAGACCGCTAACCCACCATAAATGCTGATTCACAGACTGGCTTATGCAGCTGAGTCACTCGACTGCCTGACTGTGTTTGAACGACCACTGGTTATGAATCTGAATGAACTGTAGTGAAGCCGTGCCAGATCAGTGGGTATGAAAGTCTGAATGAATCAGTGTGTTACAATGTTCACCATTGTACAGGAGTGATGCTGTGATATGGGTCTGACTGAACGAAACAGTGCGTTACAACCAATGATATATATTACTGGATTGGGCGTCACGTGACCTGGCTACACATTCTCATTCCCAACTCGTCACATATTGACGTTTAAGGTAAGGTTCCCTCTGCGTCTTATTTGGACGCAGAAGGTACCCCCCTCGCGTCACTCCTTGACACCCACGGCTTTTCCGGGTTGCGCCACCAGGGGGCTTTGGGGCGGGTGTCTGAGGTTAACATGAGGGATCGGGTTTAATGGTTAAGTTTAGGTACTGG
>NW_013952678.1:682236-684047 GCF_001266775.1 Austrofundulus limnaeus | reverse complement strand
CTGTTTTTGCCACCACGCTGGCCTTTAATTTAATAAATTTTTTGTTAAATTTTCAAGTCTGCCTGCCTGCCTGCATTTGGGTTCATCCTGCCTCTAAGTCGTTACAGAAACATGTTCACAAGAGATAAAAGGGCTATGTTTCACAGGTAAATATTACACATATTTAACCAAAATTAATTATTTTAATTGTAAAACCTGCCTGCTAACATTAAACAGCTTAAATTTTCATGTTTAACCTTATTAAAAATCAATTTTATCTATTGTCAAATATATTATTTACTAATATTAAACATGAAAACATGGACTTCGTTGGATTGTTGATTAGTTAGACTGCATATAAATTCAGAAATTATGATGTAGACTCACTAATGACAGACACTAAGACATTATGTAATGATTGAGCATCATAAACATAAATAGTCACATTGTCAGACAGGTTGGTTTATTCAGATATTTTCTACATCCAGTATTTGTGTTCAAAAGAAATAAAAATAATGATAGCAAAAAGATACATATGTACATCAACATATTATGCCCTCTTTAACTCTACTGCAAATAAATTTTATTAGTATAATTAGTATAATACATATTAGTGATATTTTTATTAATATAGTACATGTATTAAAAATGAACTAAATGATACAATGAACGAATCTTTTTCATGAATCATTTAAGTGAAGTGATTCTAATTATTTAGTTCACTAAAATGAACTGTTTGTCCCATCACTAGTGTGGGGTGTTGATGAAAAAGTCTGTACAGCAAAATCCAAAGTGTTAATTTTAACTCATAGAGGGTTAAATTTGGTACTGAGTTGGGGTTGGGACTGAGTTTATATAAATCTCACAGATTCTGAGTTAAAATTACACTTTTAAAATGTTAATATTTAACTCTTTAATAGTGATAAATATCTGACACCCATTGGTGCTCTTTTATGACACGACATATGTGCACTTTTAACTCAGAATTGTGTTATTCTCTTTCACTGTTAGTGTTGAAATTATAACATGCATCATGTCATTTTATGACACATTCAGTGTATTTTTACCATTTGAATTGTGTTGTTTTAAAATACATATAAAGTGCATTCTGCATTTAGTAGACTAACATACAAGATCAGTGCAAGATTTACACTGTATGCTGCAGTGCATATTGTGCTCTGGCTCAGAGTTGAGGTGAACTTTTTAGGTGTTGTATTAACACAGCAGCACAGCAGACTCAACCTTCACACACCAGGAAGTACCTCTCACTCCTGGTGTTGATTTACGACCAGTAACACATACAGTATTTAAACTTGAACATCTAACTAACCTGAGCAAAATAACTAGCCAGAACAACTAATTTTTACACTCATAAACATCTTCAATAGTCATACACAGTGGTGGGCACCAGTCCGCTACAGCGCAAATCTGCTAATTGCAGACCTAAATATTTCATTTGCGCTTTAGCAGTCTTACTAATTTTTGTAATTCATATGCGGATTTACACTTTCTAAAATTAAAATGCAGTAGCGCTACTAACTAATTATCTACGAGTCTCCACCACCTTGAACAGCAGAAGGTATGGTTAATTGTTTAGAACAGCAGCAGAACATCAACTAGTAAAATAGCAAAGGTAATTCCCTAAGGATTTCGTTAGTTTCTTGAACAGCAGAGAGGGCTGTCAGTGATCAACACCATGAGGAAACACAGTGTTGAAACACCACCCTCTCTGGCATTTGGAGAAATAACACAGGGCTTTATCCTATGATTAACTGTTCTGCGTGACAGTTCTGAAATTGTATATATGTGTGTGTGTGTACATATATATATAT
>NW_013952678.1:673484-679719 GCF_001266775.1 Austrofundulus limnaeus | reverse complement strand
TCATTATGCTTTGCAACAATAAGGTTGTGAAGGTCTTGAGAGAGCTCTTTACTTTTACCCATCATCAGATGTTTCTTGTGTGACAACTGGCCATCATTTTGGACTTGAACCAGCTGATATTAATTTGCACTGACAAGGGGCAGACTTGCTTTCTAATTACTGAGAGAGTTCAACTGGTGTCTTGGCTTTCCATGCCTGTTTACACTTCCCTTTCTTCATGTGTTCAATACTTTTTCCCTGTGCCATTCCACATTATTACAAATATTAATGTCATTTCTGGACATTTATGGTTTGATTTCTTTGTATGTATGGATCACTTGGGTTGTTACTGACATTTGGTGAAAATTTAACGTCATTAGCACCTCTAGTAATATATTTACTGAGAAAAATGGTGACGTGTTCAATACTTATTTTACCTGCTGTGCATCTATTTTTTGTTTCCCGTCACAGATGTACCCAGAATGCATCACTTCCGTTTTCCAATAAACAGTTTTAAAATTACTTTATTGATGCTTCTTTAATGAAAAATCTACAACAAACAAAAGAAAAAGACAAAGAAGCAGCCACAATCCTCAACTACTTTTTAAAGAATCAGCCGAACTGCAAGCCTCAACAAGTTTTTCATTTTTAGACCATGAGCCACAGTTCTGTTTGAGGAAATCAGATGCCAGCAATCGGCGGTTGTGAAATGAGCTGCACAAGGGTTCAATACACCCCTAGTGGGCAGCATTGAACAATTAATGTGTCAAATTGAACCTGCGGTCTAAAATTAGTATCTGCTAATATTTCTATTTCATTAGCGGATTATAAATTGTGGACCTAAATATTTTCATAAGCGCTTTAGAAATTGTGGAACTAAGTTTTGAATTAGCGCTGCCCACCACTGGTCATACACATGCAAACACACCATTTCTACAAGATTACCTAGCATCCCTTCCTTTTAATATTCTGGTTCATTTGGTATGAGGTGCAAGAGGGCGGGGCTTTTCAGAATCAACACTTCGTGGTGTTAAATAACAGCACTGTTAAGTGTTAAGCCCTGTGTCCTCACATACTGTGGGCGGTCAGTGAGGTAGTCCATTATCCAGTGGAACATGTGGTGGTCCACTCCGGAGAGCTCCAGCTTGTCCCTTAGTAGTTTTGGCTGCATGGTGTTGAAAGCACTGGAGAAATCAAAGAACATGATCCTCACAGTGCTTCCAGGTTTCTCCAGGTGAGTCAGAACTCGGTGCAGGAAGTAGATGATGGCACAATCCACCCCAATGCCAGGTTGGTAGGCAAATTGCAGCGGATCCAATGAAGGCATTACTAGGTGGGGCAGAAAGTTGAGGACCAGCCTCTCTAGGGTCTTTATCAGATGCGATGTCAGGGCTACCAGCCTGTAGCAGCTGAGGTCCTTCGGGTGATTAGACTTTGGTACCAGTACAACACATGAGGTCTTTCCCCAGCTTCAGGCTCAGGTTGAACATTGTTTCCATGATGCCACACAGTTTATCTACGCAGCACCTCAGGAGCCTGGAGCTGATGCTATCTGGACCTGCAGCCTTAAGGTGGGAACATACTCGCTCTGACGCCGAAGGGTCGACGCATGGTCACGTGGTTGTTCGGCAGTTGTTTTCGCACAGACCTTTCATAGTCCCTACGACACCCTCACGCCGAATTCGAGAAACTTCCCTCCCTGAAACATACGTCACTGCATAGAGTTCCCCGCAACAGCCGATAATGCAGGGAAAAAAAGTCAGAATTTCTCCCCTCAACAGCAATGCAGAAAAAATGTCACTCACCCAACGGATTTTTATCCACATCTGTCCTGGTTAAAAAGCTCCACAGTTTCAGATTCCTCCATGCCTGTTTATCTGCTATGTCTGTTTATCTCCATTCATGAGTTTTTCACGGTTTGACTATCTTTATAAAACTCTGCTTCCTGGTCGGCTCGGGGAGCGAGTCGTTTTGTTTTTAACCAATTGGTTGAAGTAAATGCAGCGCATAGCACTGTCATCACAAACACGCATGAGTTTTTCTCAGTTTGTCTATCTTTAAAACTGCTCAAAACAGTCTGCTCTAGTCAGAAGCGAGTTTTTGTTTTTTTCGTCTGCTGTGTCCGTCCGAGCGCTTTCAGTTCAGACCAATCACACATTACCGTCGACACGGGAGGGGGGTCAAAAAGTTCTGCCGGGGGCTTGTGCCAAAAGGGGCTGTCGACATGACACTGCGAAGACCGGTGACGTAATTTTAGTCATTAAGCCGCGACAACCCGTGTCGACGTCGGCAGTTCGCACGGAGTATGTTTCCAACTTTACGCACCTTGATCTTTCGCAGCTCATTTTTCACCTGAAGAGTTGAAATGGATAAGATTGAAGTGGAGGAGGGAGACTGTGAGATAAAGTCCACAGTTGTATAAGTTATTAAAAGTTAACTTTAATCTTAGATGTACTGTATTTTTGTCATTAAGCCATAATGAAATCAAAATAAAGATGTGATATTAAATGCAATTTGATTTGAATCATGATAGTTACACTGTCTTAAAACTGTATCCTTTTGTCCAGGTCCATGTGTCCTAAAGTAAAATGTCCGATCCACTTCTTGTTTGGCTCTTGGCGATTCCCATTTCTGATTAACTACATCTGAAGTTGCTTTGAATTTCAGTGTTGGGGCAGTTTTATGCATTTTTTCTGGTGATTTCAATTAAGATAGAAGCACAGAGCCTTTAGATTGAGTGCCTTATAATCCACAGCCTCTTCAGTGTTGAAGCATATGTGTGATTGTGTGCAGTCCATTATGGAGAGTTTAATGGTCTAGATAAAACAGGAGGTGGAAATATTTTATTCACAGTGCCTGAAATACTCATCTATTAACACAGAACTGCTGATACTGCTTTGATGGATACTGAAACCTGACAACTTCGAGAAATTTATAAGCTCACTTTGAATTAGTCAGGTGTCATGGAAATACTTTTGCTATCAACATCAAATTTCCTTCCTGAGTTTTAGGTTAAGCGTTTCAAACACACACACACACACACACACACACACACACACACACACACACACACACACACACACACACACACACACACACATCTGTATATACAGTACATACTGTATATTTATGCACCGTATATATGCACAGATTATACATACATTTTTCAGTTGTTTTGTATACTTTAGGGCGAAAAAGATTTTTAAAAGTGGACTGTTTTAATTCTTAGGGTTATTTTACTTTCAAAAACTGAAAATTTCTTTCTTTCATTTTTGTGTTGACTAGGGTCAGTTACTACTGCATTCTTTTCAGAACTTCATATTTTGTTAACAGGGAGCAATGATTTAAACAGATATGACAAAGCTTAAAGCAAAAATCTTAAGTAGTGCTCAGAGGATAAAGTAAGTATGCAATAAAAGCCAGGTTCTGCCACACAAATCCAGTGGTTCTTAACCTTTTTTGAGGTACCGAACCCACCAGTTTCGTATGCACATTCACTGAACCCGTTTTAATAATAAATAAAATATGATTTTTTTTTCCAAATTCAAGAGTAAAAAAACAAGGTATATGTTTTTTTTTTACTTTTTTTTTTTACTGGTGTATAAATTGAGCCGTGCATGAACATAAACTTGCTCAAAGAATAAAACCAACACAGTGCATGAACTCACAAGTTACAGTATGACTTTATTCTGGCCCCCCAAAAATATTTTGGCCCCATAAAAAATTTCAGCCCCCAAAAAAATATTTTTTATTATTTTACTAATGGGATTTTTTTTTGAAGAATTTAACATTTTTTAATAACTTTTTTAAAATTTCTTTTAAAGTTAATTTGTTTTTTGTTGTTTTGAATCCACAAAATACTTTTTTGGGGCCAGCACTGATTGGCCAAGCAATCTCACATGATCCTCTGCAGCAAGTGATGGCCAAGTGGGGCGTGTCATCATGACTTGACACAAGTGTGTCTTTATCTCCGTGGCAGAAGGTCCTCCGAACCCCTGAGACCGGCTCATCAAACCCCTGGTGTTTGATCGAACTCAGGTTAAGAACCACTGGCTTAGACACACTCTCTAACAACAGAGTAACGTTTTCCACAATCACTGGATGTGTCTTTCAACAGGTTTTTAACTACTGAAAAACCACTCACTGCAGTTAGGATTAACTAACTTGTTGCTGAAATATAACCACCCATACAAAATTATCCAATGGGAAACTCCTACTTATTTGCTAAGTTAAATTGAGGTGGTGACATTTTTGGCCAAGTAGTGTATAACCTTAAGAGCAACTTACTCCAAAATCAACATTTTTTTATACATAAACTGTCTAAATTGTGCCATATGGATAATACCTTTCTATTTATGACTAAAATGATTTTTTGTCTAAATTTGTTTTAACCTACATAAAAGACACTCAAAGTTATTATATTATAGGGATCTATTTTAGCCATAGAAATGTTTTTATAAACAGCTCATCATGGATCAGCCAGCAGCAGCTTGCTAGCATGATTCGTTTCAAGTCTGGATGGGATGGATATCTGTCTGCAGCAGGGAGGGATGCGGTGTGAAGAAGCCTCCTGTCGGTGCTTTGGGACAGGGGAGAACACAGCAGCACCCGCTGCCCAATGGAGAAATGCATTCATGTCAGAGTCTCTACAAGTCTCAATAACACCAGAAAAAAAGTTGCTAGCTTTTTTCTAGTCTTTATTCTGAAATAGTCTCTGGAGGAGTCTGAAAATTCAGTAAATATAGCAACAAAGTTGCTAAGTTGGCACCACTGTGTTCCACAACCCACTGTCTCTCATGTCAGCCAGTTGTGTGTCGGGTATATTCTATCACACATTGAAATGATCAAATCTTTGTACACTTTGAGATTTTTGGAATGATTGATCATATATCATGAAGAGGGCTAAATTATCATACAAATCTGATAATTATTGTACGTCTGGCAACACTGATCCTCATCCAAAAATTGTAAAAGTTCAGTTGTAAAAGTACATTTAATGAATATTTCCTATGAGTTTCAATAAAATTGATTGATTCAAAATATTTTGAAACAGCTGACTCTAGCTTTAAATGGCATAGTTTTGAATACAGATTTAATCTCATTAATTAGAAAAAGTAGCACTTGGTTAGTATGTGTTTTGAATGACTCTCAGTTACTACCACACCATTTTCATAGTAACACAGAAGTTGCTTGATTGAAATACTGTGACAAACTGAACAAATGGCATTGTGCAAAACTTTTCACCATTGTTTGAATCTGAAATGACACCCACTGCCTTTAAAGGTGAGGGTATAGGGTTGCCAACTGTCCTGTATTAGCCAGAATATCTGTACTTCAGGGCTGCGCAACCTTTTTTGAACCAAGATCTACTTTTGAAGTCAGCAGTTTGCCGAGATCAACTCGTCCAGTCTCAGTGTAAAAAAAAAAACAACATAATTTTTCATCTCCCTACTCATCAGTTCTTTTAAGTAAATAAAACAGAACATAATGTGTTGCTAGTTTTATTTAATTTAAGTATTGTCAAACAAATTTATCTACTTAACCACATATTTACCTACAAAAAAAAGAAAAGATAAAATACTTAACTCCTGACAGAGAAACAGAAAATTGGTGGTGGAACAAAAAGGATCGAATTGTGCCACTGAGGGTTGGCAGCATGTTGGAGAAGCTCTGTTACTTTAATTGAGATTTTCTTTTCTTTTCAGGCGTTCATTCCTGCCTATCTGTGGGAAAAGTAACTTTTTTGGATGGCTATTCATTTGTGTTTTGGGTGCTGTTTAAAAGGATTGGTTTTTGCCAACACTTTTTTTTCAAACCATCACTTCCATCAATCCTAATGGGCAACGTGAGATCATTAGCTAACAAACTGGATGAACTTCAAGCCCTGACAAGGACTCAGCAAGAGTATAGGGAATGCAGTATTGTGTGTTTCACTGAGACATGGATGCAGGATCATGTCCCTGATGCTAACATCTCTCTGCCAGGCTTCCAGACTATACGAGCAGACAGAGATTTAAAGAGCAGCAGGAAAAAGAAAGGAGGTGGATTAGCTTAGATGGATTTTCTATTGGATTCAAGTCAGTTGATTGGCTGGGCCATTCCAGCTGCTTTATTTTCTTTCTCTGAAACCAATTGAGAGTTTCCTTGGCTTTGTTTGGGGCCATTGTCTTGCTGAAATGTCCAGCCACGTTTCATCTTTATCATCCTGGTAGATGGAAGCAGATTTTTATCAAGAATGTCTCTGTACATTTTTCCA
>NW_013952678.1:665840-667190 GCF_001266775.1 Austrofundulus limnaeus | reverse complement strand
GTCCCTCACTGGTCCAGACTGCCAGCTCCAAACCATTCAAAGAGTTCCACCTGTTCACCACCTATAAACAAGGCGCACACACTGCCATGTTAGGTACAGAAAACAAGGGCACACCCAAACTGCAAAATAAATAAATAACACAAAGGTGCCAGTCAGTGTATAACACACTAGTCTGGTCTAAAATGTTATAAAAAACAACATACAGATACATTGTCACAAGTAGAGGAGACAACCTTTTATGCAAGGTATATAAAAATAAATGTCTCTACCTTAGTGGGACTTCTGACGCTGAGAGGAGGAGGCCAGGGTCTCATAGTTGGGCAGTATGAAGTGGTTGCAAGGCGCAGGCAGGTCTCTAGATGATCATAAGTCATTGTGGATCTGTTCTTGGACTTGATGATTTTCATATGTGAAAAAGCAGACTCACACATGTAGGTAAATCCAAAAAGTGCTGTCAAGTTCAAAGCACATCTGTTAGGACTTAGTGGCAGGATGGACCCAAATGTAGGCAGGCAGGCAGACTTGAAAATTTAACAAAAACTTTTATTAAATTAAAGGCCAGCGTGGTGGCAAAAACAGGAAACTTACACGTAAGCAGGAACAGGGAAGCCTGGGCAGAACATGAACCAAACAGAGACAAACAAACAATGACTCAACAGGGAAGTAAAGACAAGAGACAGAATATAAAGGTGAAACTAATGAGCACAAACAGGGAACACCTGAGGGAGAAACATGAGGATCAGGTGTGAGTGGGCGGAGCTCGGTGTATTTACAGGTAGGATTGTGAGGACCAGAACCCACAGGTGAGTAATCCAGGTGAGGGACAAGGAAGGACCACAGAGGACGAGGACTCAGGCAGGTGAGCACACAGGTAAGTGTTAACTGAAGTCTTCAACTTGGATTGTCAGAGAAACTCAGGAGAACAGGTCGCAGGAAACACTGAAGACAAAGGAAAGATATCTTCAGCAGAAAAGATGTAAGTCATACTCACGGGGCAGGAGAAGGACTCATTCCAACAGAGTGCTTTGTTCTGGCGTCGACCATAGGTGAGGGTTCTCCTTAAGTATCCCTCCCTTGATTATGACAATCAGCAACACCTGAAGAAGACAATTATTGCAACTGCCCAGCAGAGGGAGGTAAGAGACTAAATCCCTACAAATGTAGATGACGGTGGTGTGCCGTCAATGCCAGCAATATGGAAGCGAACACGTAACAATATCGTAATTAAAATGGATTAATAGAAATGCTGATTCATTTTCAACATGTACTTGAATTTTATGACTCTAAAGTAAAATTATAAAAAATAATCCAAACTGTATGTTCATTTTCTTCTCCAAGACTGCTCAAAGT
>NW_013952678.1:661856-665425 GCF_001266775.1 Austrofundulus limnaeus | reverse complement strand
CACAACTGCAGAGAAAACAAAGAGGAAAGTGCTTTTTCTTTTTCACACCCCGCAAAACATGTAACAAAATTAAAATGACTTCTCAATCATAGAGGTATATAAAAACACTAGTGGAGTCTCCGGCGTCCTCACACAGCGGCAGCAGGGATGACTTATCTAGCCTTTAAAGAAACGTCTATGTTCACAACCCCGAAGTGGCGCAGGGGAGTGACGTCACGGCCACAGGCAAGGCGCTGTGTATTTCTTCCCCGCAGGAGATGAGGGCACAAGGATTATATTTAGAGACTGCGGGAAAACATGTCCAAATCTGTACCAGAGCTGCTAAGAGAAGCTGCAGCTGCCCTGGAATGGCAACAAAATCAACCACAAGCATCAGCTTTGAACTCGCCTGGTTTCTTGTCTCACACCACGCCAGCAACGCCGGCCTCAGCTCCAGAGTGTCTAACCCTCGAGGTAAGATTTCAAGCTAGCAAGCTAAGCTGACACGCAAGTAGTTTAGTTTTTATTGTTGTAAACATGTAAGTTGTATATCAGATTTAACATACGTCACAGCAGAAGACACATTTTGTGCGACTTGTCCTTGGTGGTGATAAAATGCACCCGCTCTCCCGGGTATTTGTTTCCTCTCATTATATTACGTTACGTTACATTGAAATTATTAACAACCAAAATGCACAGACTAGTCTGTGTTTATGGTTGCGTTGTGTTTAAGCGGAAGCGATTCATAAGTGTCGCATTCACGAAGATCTATCTTATTTTAGGATGCCCTGATATCTTAAAATAAGATTAGGTAATAGGATTACGTCGTATTTTACATATATTATATTTCTAAAAGCACCTCGCAGCATTTCCCCCTGTAACACTGTGTTCACGAGCAGAACAAAACCGTGACAGATCAGCTGACTGGTTTGAAAGCGAGGGGCAGTTTGACCGCAGCTGCTGCACATGTCCACATGTCCACGCACAGCGCGGCTCCGACCTGCCAGGGACTTAATACATGTCAACCCTTCAGACGGTTACTTGGTTAATGAGCATCAAATATCTGTAATTTGCGCAAAAAATCTCACGCGGGTGGAGCGGTCCAGCCTCACTGAAGTTACTGCTGGATGGAAGCTTTTTTTCCAGATCTGCAAAACATGTTTTTTTGTTTATCTGGTCCCTGAAGTAGTTCTAAATCAAAGCAGACCGGGCTCTTCTGGATGCATTCGGGCCCGCATTCTCCACCTGCCTCAGAGGGTCGGCTCCATACTGCCTCCGAACCAGTTCGGTCTCGTGCCGTGCTCCGAGGAGCTCGGAGAGGAATGTGCAGGAAATGTGAGGTCGTACAATAAATCCAGTGACAAATGTAGAAGTCTGAGCAAAACAAGTCATTGTGTGGAAGTTGGGTTGAAACTGCATCACTCTCTGTCGACTTTCTGAAACTTCTGATTTCAGAATAAAATCCACGTGTATCATGTGTGTATAAATATGTTGTGGGCTGCATGTTTCCATCTGCTTCCTAATCATGATGCATTGTGACAGCATTTATGTATAAATTTACCCATATAATTATTAATATAACAAACATTTTTTTCCAAATTGCTCTTTCTTTGGGGATTTATTTTGTAAAATTGTAAGTTGTGCTCGTTCTTCTTCCTGTTGGTGCAGTTTGATTTTTGTAAATTGACTCTTGAGCAGCTCCAGCGTCAGGCAAAAGATGAATCTAATTTTGGTGGATCTGGGTCCACTCTGCACCATCATGAGGAGTAGTGTAAATACTGTCACTAATTTTAATGGTTGAATATTTACTGCAGAGTTTGGAACAGAGCAGAACAGCATGGTGTAAATAGAGGGTTAGGTTCTATCTTCCTCTCGGCCCGACAAGGTCCAGACTCACACTCTGGGCCCCTAATGGGCCTGGGCTGGGGGTGTGCCGCCCTCCCAGCCGCCCATAAGCTCCGCCCCTGCTTAGGATAACTCAATAGCTTAACATTTCAATACTGCAATTTAAATTGTTTTAGAATTTTTTTAATAAACCACAGCTTTTTATAAGTCAACAAAACCTATCTAATAATTAAATTTTTTATTGTCATCCGTGTTCAGGTGGAGGCAGATTACGGTATTGATTGGGATGGACCATATGGCTTTGATGACCTTGGAGTTCAACCAGAACATGTTAAAGTACCCCAAGTGACCCTATAGCGACACCTGGTCGAGGAGAACATGGAAATGTTCCCTTCATAGATGCAGTCAGWGTCTATACAGAGACACTGCAGCAGCTGATACAGTGACCACCTGAACTGGATGACTTCAGATCAGTTCAGTATGTGAAAATGCTTGAAAAATCAGGAAGCTCAACAGATTATGTTTAACTGTCTTTATTACCTGAACTAACATTAGATACTTTTGTCAAAACATTGCATTGAAATGCCTTATGTGAACTTGTCCTTACTCTGTTACTTTAATACCTCTCACAAGCCATTTTAAAAGGAACATGAAAATTGAACCTTAAATTAATGTCACGCCAACCTCTGCTGTTTGGTCTGGTTAATTATCTCCACGATGCATGCAGCAGGGGTTTTCTGGATCTTCTCAGCAGTGGTCTATGTGGGGCGAGTTGATCCCCAGCCATGCCGTGCTCATGAAACCACAGAGGGGAGCTACCAGCAGATTATCACTGGTGATTTCAGCCAACAAAGACTTTGCCTTCAGTCTGTACAGGGAACTGGCCAGTTCTGACTCTAAAAGAGAAAACATCTTGGTCCATGGGCTAGGGTGGCTCACTGTGTGCTTCAATGTAGATGACATTTCATTAAGCAAATATCTGCTTGATGATGTCATCAGGGGGGTCAAAAGGTCACAACTCCAACAAAGTATGAAAATTTTTATCTTTTTAGTCTGTGGTTTAGGGTGGGTCTCCATGTACACCCCACTACTGAACTTCTCTGGTGTTTTCATGTACCCTAGGGTCCACTCTTTCAACAAAAATGTGTTAACAGAAAAAAAGTTGGGTCTCACTGCCCCCCCAAGGACCAGTTTGTGACCACACCCCTTTTCCATTCTGACCATCACAGTTAGGGGTACAGGGAACTTAACTGCCAATAACTTTGCTATAAACCAACCACATTTTAAAAACAAGGTATCAGCAGATTTTTACTGATTAGCTCTTCAATTTAAATTACTTTTCTTTAAACAAATGTGCAAACAATGATGTCATCAGAGGGTCAAATTGTCACAACCCCAACAGAAGATGAAAATTTTCATCTTTTATCTGAGTTTTACCATACAGATCCTAAATGTTCAACTTAGACTTCTGAAAAGGTTTTTATAAGGTTTTTAATATGTTCCAAATAAAGATTCCAGTATGTGACTAACTTCTTAGATTTAATGTACAGGTTTAATAAAGTGTGCAAATAGAACAAGTGTAGACAAACGATCTAACTGCAAAATATTCTAGCACATCCAAGGTTTTAGTCAAGTTCACAAACTGTTATGACTAACATAAAGTTTTTTTTAGTTAAAAGTGCACTGTTGAGTGACATATGGGCTTTGCCATTTGTCAAGAGGAGGGGTGTGATAAGTACAAGTAC
>NW_013952678.1:655557-658042 GCF_001266775.1 Austrofundulus limnaeus | reverse complement strand
ATTGGCCTTTAAAATAGTTTTTAATTAATTATTTATTTTTTTTTTGCCTTATTTTTTTTAACATTGAGTGCTGCATTTAAACGTTAACAAGAGGCAAGACATTTATTTGGTCTAATATTTTAAAATAGCTGTTTTATTTGTGAGGTGACAATTAGCTATTGCTGCAGGTTTTTTTTTGATATACAAAACAGTTATTATTTACATCGATTCTAAATTTAAATCATAGAGACCAAGTTTTTCTTAACTGCAGCATCTTACATGGAACTGATTTATGAATGAGAAAAAAGTTGTTTAGCATGCTTTATGTTTAAGAAGATGCAGTTTATTCATATTTAATATATTCTTGTCAGCCTAAGTTGACTTCAAACAAGTTTTTTTAATAGTTAAAAGTGCACTGCTGAGTGACATATGGGCTTTGCCATCTGTCAAGAGGAGGGGTGTGATAAGTACAATAACATAACTTTGATTTAACTTTGTTAGCTTATACGTAAACAAAAGCAAGCAAATATGTATGAGACATTTATATTTAGACTTTGTTTTCAGTTTAGAAATTTTTTTTAGCTGGTTTGATAGATTTATTTTTCCATTGAAACACTTATTAAGCCTGAAATAGTTTTAAATATTTTTTATCATTTATGGTAGACCTTACAGACTTCCTGTGTTCAGCTCAAACTTACAAGAAGCAAATGAGGAACAGACCCTTGCAGACTTCCTAATCAAAATGCTGCAACAAAAAGAAATAATTAGTTCAAATTTACTGCCGTGTGACTCTTCTCCTCCACAGGTCACTGAGGTGGCCCCTGGTGACTGGGTGTTCATCAAGGTCATCAAAAGAAAAGCCTGGAACAGTCCACGTTGGGAAGGACCATACCAAGTGTTGCTGACCACACCCACTGCTGATCGCTAAACGAGCGTCCTGGATCCATCTCAGCCATTGTAAGCTACAAATAGTGCTTGACGGAGGGGGCGGAGCTGAGGGGAAGCCAGGCTACAAAGGGGGCCAGAAACCCTAGGACTGGCCGTCTCAACGCCCGTGAAGAAATCAGCCGATCCCAGCTTATTAGGCCTCAGCCGACAAGTGGGTTTGTAGCTTAAGCAGTAATACTGGTTCCTGCAGAGGGACCAGCTTATCTGTGTAATGAGCTGAGAACAGGACTGATCATTATTATTTTTATCATTATATATTTGATATTTTTCATCATTTCACATTTTAACTTTTGTACAATGTTTCATGATAATTGTGGTCACTGTGTTGTTGGGGTTCTCATCTTGTGTTTTCTTATTTTGTTAGGAGTATTTAACTACTATATGCTGTGATTAACATCTTTTATTTACAGGAATGTCTTGTGACCAGATCAATGTTTTTATAGTTGCATGGGCCATTACTCTTGCCCTGTGCATTTTAGTAATAATCACCTGGTACATATTCTAAAGATTGATTATTGATTTGTTGGTATCTCGTGAGTACATGTCTTATTAATTTTACTGTCTAGATTTTGATCCACGTCATTTAGCCCCTTATAGCTGCGATAATCCCGATTACTCCAAACAAGAATCTGGACATCCATTTCAATGTGCAGCGTTTGAGAAATGCAACAGAATTAGGCTTTAAAGCTATCCATGAGCAGCTAGCCGCTACATCTTTGATGGCTTTTCAGAACAGGATTGCGCTGGATATGTTGTTGGCTGAAAGAGGAGGTGTTTGCTCCCTTTTTGGAGAGCAGTGTTGCACCTTCATACCCAACAACACTGCTCCTGACAGAAGCTTGACCAGGGCCTTGGATGGTCTGAGGACCCTGAACAAAAAGATGAAAGAGCGTGCAGGCGTTGACACCACTATGTGGAACTCATGGATGAGCATGTTTGGGTAAATATAGAACACTGATTTCATKAATTATGATTTCAGTGGCTGTGTATGCAGCACTCCTAACCTTGTGTGGATGTTGTTCATTCGTGGTTTGGAGTAATCGGGTCATTACCACAGCTATTCAACCAGTCCAAGACCAAGTTTATGCACTCCTCTCCATGACAGATGAACCACATGCAGACACAGACACAGACACGGCATCTGATCCTCAGTGGTAAAGTAACTCCTTTCATATATCTTTAGGGACATGATTTTTTTAAGGTCCTTTTGTACATTTTATTTAGGCTCACTAGTATTATTTAGAGTCACATCGATTCACTCATTTTATCATTTTCATTTGTTTGAGGTGTTACTTATTTTACACCTTTTTGTTGTTTGTTGTTTTACCTTCTTTATTTGTAACAACAGGAGGGAATATGAAAAGGTTTTTATAAGGTTTTTAATATGTTCCAAATAAAGATTCCAGTACGTGACTAACTTTCTGGATTTAATGTATAGGTTTAACAAAGTGTGCAAACAGAACAAGTGTAGACAAACAATCTAACTGCAAAATATTCTAGCACATCCAAGCACATCCTCTCCTTGGGCTGCTACCTTATCGTGGTGGAGGGGTTTGAG
>NW_013952678.1:648722-655256 GCF_001266775.1 Austrofundulus limnaeus | reverse complement strand
GACTACTATACGATCATTGGTTGACTTGATGTGATGTAATTTCTGTGTCAATAAAAAGTGGATCACGTCCGCAAAACGTTGGAGCTTCTTTGTACCCAACTGCTGTTAAGTTGGACATTGAACCTCTCCCGTTTGCGCAAAGTGTATCATTTAAACTTTACCGGTCTCTGATTGTCTTTGTTTAAATGTCTGGTTGGGTTGTTGTTTTTCAAAGTCTCAGGTAAAAAATACCGGACAGAGGTAAAAACCAAGCTAGAATGACAAAAGTATTCACTGTGGTTTCTGTCATGATAGTTGGATATCTGAAAGGTTTACAAATTGACACATATCTGTCAAACGCCATGACTGCTAACAATAAGAACTCTGTACCACCTACAGAGTAAAATATAAAAAAACTGGAAGAGACAAGCTGAATATGACATGATCTGTTTCTCAGATAAAAAGTCAATCAGTAGCTTTGGGTAAATGGCGGTGCTATGAAGAATTGAGTTAAATAACAGAGCTGCTATAAAGATGTACATGGGCTCATGGAGGCTTTTTTGACAAGGTCAGATACACAATTACAGAATTACTACAGATTATTAAAATATATACAGTAAACATTATAGCAAAATATAAAAACCTGTATTTATTCATTTCCACAAATCCTAACAGAGTTATATAAGAAATATTTACCTCATTATCCATGACGGTTTTTCCGAACTACTGCAATTGTTCATTTAATAAACTTTTGGAACTACATTTAGTCTCCAGTCTTCACTTCATAACACAGTACATTTGGTGTTCTATCAACTGCAGAATGTACAAATGGGATAATTTGTATTATATTAGACTTGTCCCTCCTCCAGACATCTCGGGAGAATTACTGTTTCCGTTACAAAAATTGACCACTACACAACGATATTACACACTAAGCAGTGGCAGCTGGTCAAAAGAGGGTGCTACAGCGCCACCCCAAAACTATTTTTTGGGACAGAAAAAATATAAAAATGAAATAACAAAATAAAATGTTTAGTAGAAATATCATATATGTTTTAGATGTGTAAGATACATTTCATGTAGTTATTAATGGATAAACTTTAATTTTTACTCATGAATGATGTATTGAGTCACTTCTGGTTCATGCCAGGATGCAGAAATCTTTATCATTGAAGTCTAACGTTAACTCCTGGGCATGCGCAATAGATCCTCGATGCAAAAGAATAGGGAGTCTCTGATTACAGTTGACCTGTGCCCAGAATGTGGTTTGCATACCAGTAGTGGATTGACGCCATGTTCGGTAGGGCAGGTCGGAGCAAACCTAGTAAGCTAATGGAGGAGCTAACAACTCAGCAAAGTCTCTTATAACACAACCTTTTTGATGAGAACACACCAAGAGAAGCTTAAAGTAAAATAACCTGGACCTGATCAGATGGACATGAAGAGCAACAGACCAAAGACAGAGAGAGTTACACTCCATCTTTTTACATGACCTGGATTAGAAACAAGGCTAATCTAACTGCTAGTAATGCGGCTAATGCTCTGTTTAGCTTACTGCCTTGTTTTTCAAGCATCAGGATACCCATCATTTAGTTTGTTCTTAGCTGGGCTGTGCTTAAAACATCTTTTTTTCATCACTTCTTGGTTTTATTTGTGTATTTCGGGATCTTGTAGCTCTCGCTAACATTTGCTTAGCATCATGGCTACTTCTCCGAGTTCGGCCTTCCTCACTTGCTCTGGGTGTGAGATGTTTAGTTCCTCCCCTGCCTCCTTTAGCGATGGCAACATTTGTATTAAATGTGGACTTATGGCAGATTTAGAGGTGAGGCTGTCTGAATTAGAAGCTCGGCTTCACATTGTTGAGAAGCCAACAGCTAGCAAGGCTAGCATGGAGCCGCCGAGAGAGGCCTCTCCTGTAAGCGGTCCCTGGGTGGATCCCGTGAGACCACCACCCCGAGCTAGCTGGGTGACGGCTCAGATAAAGCACAGTGCTACAGCTAAACCTACCGATCGTCAGCCCATACATGTTTCAAATCATTTCTCCCCACTCAGTGGCACTCTGGCTGAGAAACAGACGCTGGTTATTGGCAGCTCCATAGTCTGAAACATGGATTTAGTGACTCCAACAACCATAAAACATGCATTCCAGGAGCCAGAGCCAGAGCAGGTGACATAGAATCCTACTTGAAACTACTGGCTAATGTTAATGCTAGGTACAGTAAGGTCGTGATTCACATCGATGGTAATGACACTAGGTTACATCAATCGGAGGTTACTAAAACTAACGTTGCTTCAGTCTGTAACTTTGCAAAGACGATGTTGGACTCGGTAGTATTCTCTGGCTTCTGTTACGATTCTGTCACTCTCTGCCCTGATCTAGTCCCAATTAAGTTTTATTATATCATCTCATGTCCCAGTTTACTCTCTTAGTCTTGTTCCCAGCCTTTCAGTTCACATCCAGCTCCTACTCATTGCTCTCGCCCCTCCCGTCACAGAAACACTAACCAAGCTCATTCCACTCACCTGTCTGCAGCAGTATTTAACCCAGTCTCATTCTCCAGCTCCTTGCCAGATTATCATCAGCCTTGCCTATGATTCTCCAGCGTTCTAGTCCCTTGTCCTGCTCTTGCCTCGTGTCCCTGACCTTGCTCATGTCTCCTGGTTCCATGTCTCCTGCCTCAGCCCCTTTCGGATCCCTCCTGCCATCTGCTCTCATGGTAATGACCTTTTTTCTGTCCTTTGGATTTTTGTCTCTCGCCTGCTCCCTGAACGGCACCACGCCACATCGGACCTCTCGGATCTTGACCTCGGAACGCACCTCTGGATCATCGGCTCAGTCACCTCCCACAAACTTGGTAACATCCTCTGACCACCTGTGCATGACCCTTGCCCTGTTTCTGACCACGAGTAAGTCCAGCGATCCATTCGCTCCTCCCAACAACACAGCCCGGAACCAAGACACTTCTGCTGTTGTTTCTACCCGGTCGTCATCTCAGCAGGAAAGGTTGGTGATCTTGTTCCTCACAAATTATATCGTGTTCCTAACTCAACCTAACCTTGAGATTCTGTGTCCAGAACTGACAAACCAGGATTCCGGTCCCAGCCTTACAGCCAAAATTTCTAACAATAAACTTGTTAAAACTTTGACGTTGTTGGGCATTCATTCAGAGCTCAAAACACGAACCTTAACAGATAATCTGGCCACAATGAGCTCTGAACTGAACGCAACCTGGAAGGCAAGTATTGAGGGAGCTTTAAATGATTTGGGTGATAGTATTTGTAACATTAATACAACTTTAAGCAACTTTTCATTGTCTGGTAATGTTACATCTCCCACGGCTGGAGGACCAGCAGCATCACTTAAAGTTTCAAGACCTCAGCCTTCTCCATGTATGAAGCCCCGTTTGTGCCCACCTAAAAAATTCAAGGGCGATTCTGATCAGGGTTGGGCTTTTCTCATACAAAGTGAGATACAATTCCAATTACAACCCTCGTCATTTCCTTCTGAACGTTCTAAGGTTGCCTATGTTATTTCACTATTGTCTGGTAAAGCCAAGTTATGGGGGACAGCTGAGTAGCAGAGAGATACTCTCATTTGTTACAAGTACAAAGACTTTGCCAAGGAACTACTCAGAGTTTTTGGTCCAGTTCTTCCACATCTTGAAGCGTCCAGAGGCCTTTTAACAATCAAACAAGGGAACAAGAGAGTCACAGAGTTTATAACTGATTTTCATACCCTAGCAGTGGACAGTTAGCGGAATGATGAGGATCTGCAAGACGCATTCTTGCAGGCATTGAACGAGGACATCAAAGATGAACTGGTGACTTGAGATCCACCCCAGTCCTTACAGGAATTGGAAGACCTAGCGACACGCATCGATCTAAGGCTACATGAGCGAAGGCAGAATTGACATGGTAAAAGCTTCACTGGCACTCATTTGTTACCTTCCAGGAACACCGAGACACAGGTCAGAGGAAGTCAGACCATTACCACCCCAGTGGCCCAGACGACTGTGGAACCAATGCAGACTGGCAGGTCAAAGATTTCATTGGAAGAGAGGGCTCCTCAGAGGAATGAAGGTCTGTGCTTTTACTGTGCTGGTATTGGACACATTGCCATTAATTGCCCTGTTAAGCCAAAAAGAACCAAGACTCATGTTCTTAGTCCTGCCCAAGTGAGTCACTCTCTCCCTGTGTTGTCAGCAGATTTGAATTTCATAACTGTGAAGAACCAATGCCCTCTTCTACTAATGAACGCTGCTTTTGATTTAATTCAAGGGGTAAAAATTTTCACAAAGCTTGATCTTCATAATGCGTACCATTTGGTGAGAATCAGGGAAGGTGATGAATGGAAGACGGCTTTTAACACTCCTTCAGGACATTTCGAATACCTAGTAATGCCTTTTGGGTTAACCAATCCTCCTGCCATGTTTCAAAGTATGGTTAACGACGTTTTGAGTGATTTCATCAATGTCAACGTTTTTATCTTACCTGGATGACATTCTGATTTTTTCTAAAGATATCGAGTCATACCAGGAACTGGTCCGTGCCATCCTACTCTGACTTCTCCAGGATAAGCTGTATATTAAAGCCGAAAAATGTGAGTTTCACATCACTGACACCACTTTCTTGGGTTTTAAAATATCTCCTGATCAACTCTCCATGGACCCAGCCAAGGTATCTGCAGTTCTAGATTGGAACACACCCCAGACTTGCAAACAACTACAGTGTTTTTTAGGTTTCGCTAACTTTTACAGGCACTTCATCAAGAACTACAGTTATATCGCTGCTCCACTCAACAAACTAACCTCTATTAAGACCAAGTTTTTGTGGAATCCGGAAGCGGAAGAGGCATTCAAAAGTCTCAAGACAATGTTCACCACAGCCCCAATCCTCCACTTTCCGGATACTGAAAGACAGTTTATTGTGGAGGTTAATGCGTCCAACTCTGGAGTTAGGGCCGTCCTAAGTCAGGGATTCACTGACAACAAAGCTCACCCATGTGCTTTCTTTTCTAGGTCTCTGTCTCCTGCAGAAAGGAATTATGATGTGGGCGATCGGGAACTGTTGGTGGTTAAGCTGGCTTTGGAGGAGTGGAGGCACTGGTTGGAGGGTGCTTGCCTGCCTTTTCTTGTCCTGACTGATCACAAGAATCTTGAGTATCTCAAATCTGCTAAAAGATTAAATCCACGACAGGCCAGATGGGCTCTATTTTTCAGCCGTTTCAACTTTATTTTATCCTACAGACCCGGGACCAAGAACACAAAACCYGATGCCCTGTCGAGAGTTCATGAGTCTGACACAACCAAAGACAACCYGGGGGGGGGGGGTTATCCTTCCAGATGCTGTGTGCCTGGCCATAACCCAAGTCGAGAGGGAAGTCAAGGCAGCCCACTAGAACCATCCACCTCCCAATGAATGCCTGGATGGTAAACTCTTCGTTCCAGAACACCTTGTTGGTAAAGTATTGGAATTTTGCCATTCTTCACGTCTTTACTGCCATCCGGGTATCACCAAGACTATTAGTATAGTTAGGTCACAGTTCTGGTGGGGTTCCCTAGAAAGGGACATCAGAGAATTTCATTGGATCTTGTATTCAATGTGCCCAGGCTAAATCCTCTCGATGGCCACTGGCGGGTCTCCTCAGGCTTCTCCCTATAACATCACACCCTTGGTCACATATTTCTATGGATTTTGTGACTAGTCTGCCGCAGTCTGAGGGTAAGACGGTGATCCTTACGATTGTGGATCATTTTTCCAAGATGGTACACCTTGCCCCACTCCCCAGTCTGCCCACAGCCAAGGTAATGGCTCAAGTCTTTATGGACAATGTTTTCAGGCTTCATGGATTGCCTAACAATATAGTATCAGACCGGGGTCCTCAGTTTATCTTAGGTTTTTGGAAAGAGTTTTGTGCCATGCTCGACATCTTTTTGAGTCTTTCTTCAGGATATCACCCTCAGACTGATGGTCAGACGGAGAGAGCCAATCAGGAGTTGGAGACCCGGCTAAGGATCCTGTGTGGCGACGACGCTACCAAGTGGGCTACGAATCTCCCCCTGGTTGAACATGCACTCAACTCCCTGCCATCAAGTTCCACGAAGCTGTCACCCTTCTATGTGGTGTATGGATTCCAGCCGCCGGTGTTTTCTGCCCACGAACGAGCAGCCCAGGTCCCCTCAGCCCATCAAGCAGCACTTCGATGTCAGAGAGTTTGGAGAGCCACCAAGAAGGAACTGGTTAAGTCAACTCTCATGGCTACCAGAACTGCCAACAGGTGAAGGACTCCTGCCCCCCGAACCAGAACCAGAACCAGGACTCCTGCCCCCCCCAGTACCAGGTGGGTGATCAAGTGTGGCTCTCTACTAAGGACTTGCCACTGAGGGTAGACTGACGTAAACTGACTCCTCGTTTCATGGGACCCTTCCCCATCTCCAAGGTGATTAACCCGGCGGCTGTCAGACTCAGACTCCTAGGCTTCATGCGTGTTCATCCCACGTTTCATGTGTCCCGGGTCAAGCCTGTCCAATGGTCCAAATTTTTGCCCTCCTCCAG
>NW_013952678.1:644956-648548 GCF_001266775.1 Austrofundulus limnaeus | reverse complement strand
CCTCCAGACCCCCTCCTCCCACCCGACTCATCGATGGTGGCCCGGCATACACAGTTTGCCGCATCCTCAAGTCCTGTCGTTGGGGTCGTGTTGTAGGAACTAGACTTATATTAAAATAAGACTTTCTACATACTTCTCATAACAAAGTTATGAGAGAAATTTTTACCAAGGTATTTCCTCATTACTTAAGTATTTTGACTGTGCAAAGTGAAAAGTGACACAATAAGGGAACGTTCAGACGAGTTCAAGTTGATTCATAAAAGATTACACAATCATTTATTTACGCAAATTGAACAAATCATAAGTGCACCTGATTGTGGGTTTTCCTATAACAAGCTTCAAAGTTAAAATGCGATAAAACTCACGTCCGAATTTTAATTCACATTAAACTCAGATTACTCATGTATAGAACAGTAAAAACGTCAGTTCTGATGTTAACAACCAAACAATTTTACTGGCACTTTTTAGCTTAAGTTTGGCAAATAAAGAATAAGAAAAAGGGATGAAAATAAGGTTAGTGTTTCGACTCTTATTTTGTTAAGATGTGTTACAACCGGGCCAGTACGTCCCCTCTGCGCTCAGATCTCCACATGACACGTCACCCGGAACACGACAGCGTTTACCTGTTGCTGGCTTCTTTACCACACCCCGGGCAAATACTGTCTCACCTCCGATCAGTCAGGCAACGTTTCGCTCGGCCCGATCACTGTTCCTTGGCGAAAAAGTGTTATTGTTAGGCAACTTTTGTCTGCTTCGATCTTCACCAGAAAGATTCAAGCTGGAGTATCCGATTGGTCTTTCAAAATAAAATTCTCCCCTCGTGAGTTGAAAAACACTTAGAGTCTTGAGTCTAGGATGGACAATAGCGGCGTGCTACTGTCCTGGCCATAAGATCTCCCTATTTGGCTTATGGGCAAGATCCACGGGCCGAGCTCGTTTCTCCGAAGAGAACTCAGCCTTTCTTCCCCGTTTGGCATACAGGAAGAAGTGTCCCATCTCCCAAAGACGTCCGTGCTAGTAATAGGAGCGGACAAATTCGGTTCAGCCCTCAGGCGTTAAGAATGAGTCAGAAAAAGAAGAAATGATAAGACTTGCCAGCGGTACCAGCGCAAGGACAAATTCTGTGTTTATCAAAACAGAATGATAACCTCTTCTTTAGCTTTTCTTTCTTATAGACTCTAAGAGAAATCACTGTAAAACATTTATGATGATTAATTAACATTTCTGTTTAAGTAATCAGTCTGAGCCATTTGTTGGTCCAGATAAATGAAAGATTTTCTCAAGAAAACTCAAAATTATAATACTGATGTTTCCAGTAAAATAAAAACAGTGATTTATATATAAACACAATGAAAACATGATGATGATTTTCTCTGTGATTTTTATACGATTAATTAATCTTTTAGGCACGATAAAAGAGTAGAAGTGATTCCACCTCCTTTGTGACAATCATTATATGATTAACAAATGCATAAAACATTCTTAGTTAAACAGCAAATTAATCACGAACGGAAAATATTGTTCTGTTCATTATCTAATTAAGAGAACTGGGAAATTCTCCTAGGTTGAAATGACCTGTCATGGCCTAAAAAGAGTTCAATATTCCTGCCTTCTCGTCAGGCCTGTCCGAGGCCTGCTTTGAGGCAGTAAATCTTGTTTCTTCACTCAAGGTGACCCCTACATACCCCCCTTTTGCAAGTCATCATCCAAAATGGTGATTAGTTGCAACAAAAATGGGCACCTCAAGACTCTTCGAACTTGAAGTAATGCAAAGGAAAGATGGTATAATTCCAAGGGTAATCCAAACTGAGAACTTGCCGTAGCCAGAGTTCTTTTCAGTTCAGTTTTTCTTCAAGACGAACAGGAAATCAAAGGGAATCGAAATATTTTTTTTTGTGTAATCCCCATAATGTTTGTGAATAACTCCCATTGCGGCACAGCTTTAAATCCAAGGAAAAACAGAGACTGTAATCCACTGGAAGCAAAGGACAGTAATCCACCAAGGAAGAATTATAATCCACAAAGGTAATTCCATACGATTGTGTTGGTTGATCTGGAGTCAACCAGTTTCTGGAACACCATGAAGAGTAGCTGATTTCAGGACCCCCCCTTTTGCGAGTCGCTCTCTGGAAGGTTGCTGATGAAAGGGGACCTCCAGATCGAAGGTCGAGATCTCTCAGCAGGAGCCAGGAAGAGACCACTGGATCACCGTGAAGATGGTTACCACCAGGAGGAGAAGGTTGAGAGCGTTGAAGCCTGGTCGCCGTAGCCGTGTAGGTGGGCTATCGTGGAGGGTGGTTGTTTGGTCGTCTCCAGCTGGTGCTTTTCCGGTTGCTATGTGTTACACATTTATGTGGTTTTAGGTTAACCTTAAGTTGGGATTTTACTTTTAGGCTAAACCTATGTGTCATGCATTTATGTGGTTTTAGGTTAACCTTAAGTTGGGATTTTACTTTAGGCTAAACCTATGTGTGCCCTATGTGTTAGCCATCCTGTTTCAGATAAGCTACAGGTAATAGTTAAAGGGCTTATGCTTTAACTAAAAGGGTAGATATAAGTAAAAAGGGCTTCTTTAAGGAAGGCCTCAATGTCCACATTAATTACTTATTCCTTCAATCATAACTCAATTAATTTAGACAGTATCTACTTCTGTAGTTGTCATTAACGAGCGATTTTAGATTTTCAAATTTTGTTTCCCTTGTCATTTTTGGAGTCGATGTTCGAGACTCATTTTAAAGATTAGCTAGCCCCCCCGATTGGTGTTGTTTCGAGCAGAGTCGAGGTGAAGACAAGGGTGTGGACAATGTAGATTACGGTACCTAAGGTAGCATTAATCTACATTGCTCTGTAAATATTTGAGATATATCAATCACTGCATGTTGGCATAGTCAAATGTTGATATAAGACCTCCATTCATTAACAGCAATACAAAACCTCTATTTCTTGGCTGTGGGTGTTCAGAACCAGTACAATGTCATTCACCGTCCCACAGTGATGTTTTTCCCGTGTCGAACCAATTACTAACAATGAAAGGTTTAGAACCTACACACATCAACCAAGTTAGTGGCTAAGCAATAAGATGTTAAAAATGCTTCAGCTCATTCTGCTGGTCAAGCCAAATAGAGTTAATTTAGCTGGTGTTATGACCTATTTGAAAATCCTTTAAGACTTAACTCTAGACTTAGTGTTTGTAGCGGTTTCCTACCTCAATTTATGATGGACACAACTTGTTATGACTGTTTTTGAAAAGAGTCAGATATATTTTTCAAACTTCTGTTAAGGCATGGTCCTGTGCTTCAAATTAGCATACCGTCACCATGGCGCCTCAGAAGACCATGAAAGTATTCGCATTGTTACCTTCCTGCCCAACCCCCAGAAGGACAATCTATTCACTCTCTTCAAAGGAAAAAGGTTGTTGTTAACAGTGCTTTGCCAGAACCCTCTCAACATGACTTGAACAAAAGGAAGCCACACCTTGAGTGAATAAAGAGGAAAAGTACTATGTCTTCTGTTTGCCCACTAAGAAAATTGTTATAACTGTGTTTTATTGATGAAATGTTTTTCTGAAAAAGATGTTTCTTTAAACTGTGTT
>NW_013952678.1:636186-638582 GCF_001266775.1 Austrofundulus limnaeus | reverse complement strand
TTGAGTTTTCTTAAGAAAATCTTACATTTATCTGGACACTAAGTTCAGACTGATTATTTAAACAGAAATGTTAATTAATCATCATAAATGTTTTACAGTGATTTCTCTTAGAAGTCTATCAGAAAGAAAGCTAGAGAAGATATTATCAAATGTCTGTTTAAAACAGCTACAGAGCATGACCTTGACTGGCGTCTGGCAAAGCCTTATCTTTTCTTTTCTTTTTCTGACTCATGCTAAATGCCTGAGGGCGGATCTAAGTCGTCCCTCTCTCTGTACTAACACGGACGTCATAGAGAGACACAGGACTTCCTTCCTGGATGCCGAAACGGGAAGACGGGCTGATTCTCTCTCCGGAGGACAACTGGGGCCTCAGATTTCACCCATCCAGCCAAAAAGGGGAAATCTGACGGCTGGACAGAAGCAAGCCGCCTCCTGTCCACCTGGAGACATAAGTCTCATAAAAGTGTTTTCAACTCCCGAGGGGAGACTTTTATTTTGAAGGACGACCGGAGCCACAGCTGGAATCTTTCTAGCCGGGCTGAAACAGACGTAAAGTCACCTTAAAAACACCTTTTCGCCAAGGACCAGCTCGGACAAGCTTCCTGGAGGGTCGTGGTGAAACAGTTCATACCAGGGGTGCTTGAGCAGCCATCACCAGGTAATGCTGACGTGTTAGTGGGTGACGTGTCAAGTTGAAGCAGAGCGCAGAGAGGACGTGCTAATCCAGTTGCCACAGGTTTTCCAAAATAAAAGCAGAAACACTAATCCTTAATTTCCATCACCTTTTCTTACCCTATTCTTTGCCAACTCTAAGTGAAAGTGCCAGTGAATTGTTTAGTTATTATATCAGAGCTGACGTTTACTGTTCTATATAAGTAATCTGAGTTAATGTGAAAGAAATTCGGACGCGGGTTTTATCTCATTTACTTAGACGCTTAGTATAGGAAATTCACAATCAGGTGTAAACTATGATTTTGTTCAATTTGTGTAAATAAATGATTGCATAATCTTTTATGAATCAACTTGAACTCGTCTGACGTTCCCTCATTGTGTCACTCTTCACTTTGTACAGACAAATTTTAAAGTAATGAGGAAAAACCTTGGTAAAATTTACTCTCATAACTTTGTTATGAGAAGATGTAAGGGAACTTATTTTAAATAAGTAACACTGACTCCTACACTGTTTACCTTTCTGCTTGATGTTAGCCTGAGAAGGTAACGTTTGTTCTCGATGTTAGCGTTTGGATAGCTGTCAAGGTAGAAATCTATATCCCGAAGGTAAGCCCTAGTGTCATAAGAGCCCGTAGGCTCTGGATCAAACGGTTTGATGTTTTTTGCTATTTTGTCAAGTTCACGGTCAGAGGGAGGACGATGGTACATTGATCTTCCCTCCTGTCCGGACTCACTTTGTCTACCCTGTTGTGGTACGTCTGTCTGATCCTCGAACACTGGGGGGTGGAGGTGGGGGTAGAGGAGGGTCCCCCGGATCCTCTGATCCGGTGTGACTGATTGGTGGGTGTGTGCGCAGTGTGCTTGTAGCTTGAACGCCGCCTGTTTGTGGCTGCTGGCCATTTAGTGTTGGTACATGGAGCTCCACTGCTTTTGTGTACTCCTGAATTTTATGACAAAATTCTGCATGGGCGTCTCGCTCCTGCTGGAGAATTTCTGTTATCTGTTTATTCTCATCTTTTTTTGTTGAAGCTCATTCTGGATCACTTGTAGTTCCAGATGTTTTAAGGAGTTAAAGTGCATTCAAGCTCACTTTTGGCATGATGAAGTCCATTTGTAGCCAGATCTAGATCAGATCTAAGGCTTTCTTTTTCTTCAGCTTCTTTTAAAACCCTTTGCCGGAGTCTTGAGTTGTCTTCGCGTAATTATCTGATTTCCTCAGAATCAGTAGTTACAACGTGGGATTCATCTGATTTTGCCTTGTTAGCTTGTCTTTCAGCTTGTAGATGTTTATGAAGCTGTTGCACGACCGAAGTTTCGCGACCCAGTCTTACTCTAAGTAAGCATGCCATTTTTGCTAAACGTTCAACGTTAGCTTTTGGCTTTTCTTTTCTCTGAACTTCCTCAGCAATTAGTTTTAATTGCTCATTTAGAGTGTCAATATCCCAGCCTTCTGCGTTGTGGAGGTAACCTGGAGCCGTCGGTTTTGATAAGACATCTATAGCTTCTGACACGCCACAAACCACCAGCCTTCTCCCTTGTCCAGGGGTTTCAGGGTTAGTTTGGTTTAGGGTGATATTTTGAGGCTGAGGAGATGTGGAGGACTGATCATCAGCCATGATTTGGAAGTGATCGTTGATTTTAGAGTGTTGAATTTAGTGTTTTTGCAATTAATGTGTCAAAAATTTTATAGTAGTTAATTGAGAAGTTAAAAATAGCTTTTGGTT
>NW_013952678.1:630356-635894 GCF_001266775.1 Austrofundulus limnaeus | reverse complement strand
AAAACTATAGTTTAAATAAGAGAATGTCCARCTTTAAGCATAAACCTTTAACTACCGCTTTTCAGCAATTGTTTTAGTTTAGGCTTGTTTATGAAACACTTCTATTAAACAGAGTTTGTAAAAACAGATTGAGTGTAATAAAGTTAAACCTGTTTATATAGGATTTTGTAGAAATAAACCCTTTTTTTAATTGAATTGGTTTTATTTAAATGCTTTAGTTTTAAGCTTTATTTTGAATAAACAGAGTTGATTAAACTTTGTTTTATTTCGATTTTAAAGCTGAAAAGTTGAAAAATGTGTGTTGGTCAAATGATCTTTTACGAGTGTAGTACCTTTTAAAAACCAGCAGATGCCGCCGTTATAAAGCAAAACACTTCAGTTTGACTTACCAACAGAATGAGCCGCACAGCGGCTGCTGACAGCCTATCACACAGCGTCCTAGCAGGAAGTCCCGCCTTCACTGTTCACCCTTCAGAAGAAAACGGCTGCCTGTTTTTTATAGAGCAAAAGATACTAAGCGCAGCTTCTACGCACATGAAACACTTATAGAATGGAATTCACAGTATTTAAACAGAGTTTAAAACACAGCGTTTCAAAAATCGACTAGCGATAGCTTCTTACTACGCCAGCGATCAGAACAGCTTCTTTTAAGCTGACGAGGTGAAAACGGAAGTCCCGCTTGTTGACTTCCTGTTTCCTCTCCGGTTCGAGCTAATGATAGCTCGAAGTCCGAATCTGCTCAAATATGCCTCTAAACACACCAGAGTTCTCTAATGCGGACCAACGACAATTTAGCAGGGTTATCAGCCCGCTCGTAGCTGACCGAGACGGCTCTTTGGCCGTAAACCGGGGACGTCCCGTTCGGTTTTTTACGCCCCAGAAGTAGCTGGGAGCTATCTCGATAGCTCCGTAATGCTACTTGCAAACCCCTCACTTATTCATATGCAATGAAATAGTGTAACACTTTTGAGTGGCCAAACTCAATAAAATGTTAGCGGAGTTTTAGGTTATATAAAGATATGTGTGTAATAAGGAGCTTCGTGTCCGCACACTTATATAACCAGCCAGCTCAGAATTGAACACCCCAGGGATGTCAAAACTGGCTCTTAGGATCCTTAAAAATTGTCAAAAGACAAAAATGCTTGCACAAAAATCATAAACTGCCTTCACAGATTAGATTTTTTTTAAAATAGCGTTCGCTATATTGAGAGAGAGAGAGAAAAGCGACTTATCAAGGTGTGACGTCATAACCTTGACAAGCGTGAAGTGCTTATTTTTAAGCAGTTTTTAATGTTAAAGACGTGTTTGTAACCTCAGAATGACAGAAAAACAACAAAATCTGCAGCCTTTGCTATTATCTGAACCCCTCAGCCATAAAAAGGTCTTATAACAACACTTTATCTATTTGCCACATGAGAAATTGTGTTTATTCTCAAAGTACACAGAAATATATTTTCATGAGAAAAATATCCCCGCACGGGCCACCATTATAGCCGGGCTGGTTCTCCGGAGAGAAATCAGCCGGTCTCCATCTTTGGCGTTCAGGAAGAAGTCTGTGTGTCTCTCAAAGACGTCCATGTTATTACAGAGGCGGACGACTTTGGATCCGCCATCAGGCGTTAGAATGAGTCAGAAAGGAAAGGAGATAAGAGCTTTGCCAGCTGGCGCCAGTGCAAGGGCAAATTCTGAAGTTCGTTTAACAGACATTTGATAATATCTTCTTTAGCTCTCCTTCTGATAGACTCTAAGAGAAATCACTGTAAAACATTTATGATGAATAATTAACATTTCTGTTTAAATAATCAGTCTGAACTTGGCTAGTCCAGATAAATGAAAGATTTTCTCAAGAAAACTCAAAATTATATTACTGATGTTTCCAGTAAAATAAAAACAGTGATTTATATAAAAACACAATGAAAACATGGTGATGATTTTCTCTATGATTTTTATACCATTAATTAATCTTTTAGGCACAATGAAAGAATAGAAGTGATTCTGCTTTCTTTGTGACAGTCATTATTATGATTAACAAATGCATAAACATTCTTAGTTAAACAACAAATGAATCATGAACAGAAGAGATTGTTCTGTTCATTATCTGATTAAGAGAACTGAAGTTCTCTTCTAGGTTGAAATGACCTGACATGGCCTAAAATAGAGTTCAGTGTTCCTGCCTTCTCGTCAGGCCTGTCCGAGACCTGCTTTGAGGCAGTAACTCCTGTTTCTTCACTCAAGGGTGGGCCTTTCCCAGAACTTGCTGGAAATTTAAGACCACCCAATACACACTCACGAAATGTTTTTGTGGACCACTCATGATGTCATCTTTTCCAGAATATTCTACCAGATGTTTACGTGACCCGTATTCTGACCTTTTGTTCCTTAAAGTTACTGCTAGAATCCTCAACAATCCTCCCTTTTTGAGTATAACTCAAACTAAGGTTAACCATTTTATTCATAGTGCTACATGCATAATAATAGTGAAGATAATAAAACCTATCATAATACCTTTAATATATAGCATAACTTGCTAATAAAAATAAACTACTCTAAAAAATACAGTGCGTAAGCTAAATACTGTGTTTAAAGCTTAAAGGTATCCTGGACTTATCTTACCTAAGTTTCATCCATGCAGGCAGTTGCTGACACTCCCAATGGAGCCGAAAAACGTGGCTGGCCAGCACGGTAAAATCTCTCCACGGGACCCCCTCCCTCACAAGGGGCTCCCACCTCTGGGCCAGGAGTGGCAGCACCCACCCATGGCTAGAGAGCTTTTGCGGCCTTACATCACTACCTGCCGTATAAGACTTAAGGCAATATCCAACCTTTGGGTCGCTAAATGAATACATGATAACACCTTTAACAAACTTAGCCTTAGCATAAATGACAAGTCATAAATGATTAACATAAATTGCAAAATAATAAATGACATTATGGACTATTAAATGCAAAAATGATAAAATAATAACATGACAAATGATAAAAAACCTGTAAGGAAAACATTAATGAGGATACACTAATAAAGGATAAATGGCATACAAACACAATCATAACAGAATAAATGATCAAACAATAAACAAAGATAAATGCACCATGGTGTAAATTCTTAGAACAGAATTAACTGTTTCGGCCGTTGATTAATATAAAAGTTCTGCATCAAAAGTCCATGATGATGCCTGCATAAACGAATGTCCTCAAAAACAAAAAATGATAGGAATAAAAGTAGAAGCTGTTTTTAAAACAAGTTCAGTTCAGTTCTTTAAGTTGCAAAAACAAAGTAAAAGTGTTCGTTGGGGGCAGAACAACACTCTGGACGAGGGTTTTCTTTGGAAGAATACATCAGCCTTTTTACTTTGTTACCAGTTTTTCCAGTGGCCAGTGAGCCCCCTCCGCCTCCTTTAAGCCTTACTTTTTACCAGACAGTTCGTTGGGAGGCGGGGAGACGTCCTCTGTGGCCATCTGAAGCTGGACAAATTGGTTTGCAGCAGCCAGGTCCATTTGAGCCATAACCTTGAGAGTCCACCAACGCTTCCCAGCCAGCAGGATGCAACATGCCAGAAAGGAGATTATAATTAGTACTAATATTGTGCTAATCCCTATTTTCACTATCATAGCTATTCCTTTTCCTAAATTTAGATKAAACCCACTCCACGACCAGCCATCTTTACCAGCATTTTTTATTAAGCTCTACTCTTAATGCTCTAATTTTCTCCATGGCCTCGGAAACCACTCCTACTGGCATTGTATTCRGAGGCACATACATACAACATTGGTCTTTAAACATCTGACAAACTTAGCCTTGACCGGCTAAAAACCAGTCTAATAATTGCCTGTTCTGCAAAGTCATTCTACTTTTGTCAACATTCACATCCAGTTTAATCTACTCATTCACTCGATCATGCAACATTGTTACAGAAATCTTTATTCTGACCATTAGCACACAATTCAATAACTATCTGCAATAGAAAAAGTTTGTTCACTGATAAATAAATTGTTAGAATTGTCATCATTATGTTTTCACATTCTTGGCTTAACAGTTCTGGGTTTTCATACCAAACAGGTGTTGTTACACAGATTGGTGTCGTATTTGCTTGTAGAAACCATAAAAGTATCCGCATTACGTTTCAATTGTATTTCTTAAATTGAATCCTCTATTTATCTGTGAACCCTCCACTTGTGAAACATTCATATTCTGCATCGTACTCTATTTTGTATCTTGTTGACGGTCCGTTTTGTTCAGTTTTGATTGAGAACTCAGTACATTTTTGTTGAATCTTATAGCCACGGTAGATATTCAAATAATTGAGAATTTTCTGTGGTCCATATAGAAGCCTACATTTTATTCCACACACTGGAAGTTTGAAAAACATTGGTATGTTTGATTGAGTATTAATTCCATGTTTATTTTCTTTCCATTTTAGTCTTTGCCACCCTTTTTTCAAAGTCAAAGCACACAATATAAAACTTTCTCGTTTATACTATTACAAAAAGTGACTTCTGATAGTGCAGATTCACAAACCTCCAACTATTTCAAACCTCAATCTGCAGCATGCAGGATGGTGTCATCTGCAGGTGTTGAAGAGTTCAGTCCCTCACTGGTCCAGACTGCCAGCTCCAGACCATTCAAAGAGTTCCACTGTTCACCACCTATAAGACAAGACACACACACAGCCCCGTTAGGTAGAGATCCAATGATCCAGTAGCAATAAATCCAAAGAAGCAGAATTGTTTGGTTTGGAAAGTTCCTACAGCAATGCTGCGGTGATCTGGTAGTTCGCCATCCTGGGTGAGTTGAAACAGGGCACACACTGTGTGGGGAAAAACCTGACCTAAACAAGGTCATAAAAATACAAACTAGCATTTCACATGTAAACTTGTTTATTCTGCTATCAAAATAACAAAACACTCATGAGTAAAGTATTTCTTTGTTTCATAAAGCATTTCTCAATAATCATTCATTCTAATACAGTTAAAAGGTAAAGTGCACTTTCAAGTTTTATCAAAACTAAACTGACATTAAAGTCAATAAACAAATCAAACATTCACGTTTTCGAATCAATTCAAAAAATCCTACCGGCCGTCTGAACAAATAAAATAATAAGTAACAAAAAGTGTGTTAAATGAAAAGATCTACTTAAATCAAGATCTTTGTTCAACACTATGAATCTTTTTGATTTATTTGGCCATAAAATTAACAAAGAAATTTTTTATCTTTGTGTAGGGGTCACCTCGAGTGAAGAAACAGGAATTACTGCCTCAAAGCAGGTCTCGCACAGGCCTGAGAACTGGCAGGAACACTGGACTCTTATTTTAGGCCATGACGGGTCATTTTACACACGAGGACTTCAGTTCTCTCTAATCAGATATTAACAGAAACAATCTGTTCTGTTCATGATTCATTTATTGTTTAACTAAGGATGTTTAAAGCATTTGTTAATCATAATGATGACTGTCACAAAGAAAGAAAGTATCATTTCTATTCTTTTATTGTGCCTAAAAGAGTAATGAATGAATGAAGCACAGAAATCACCATGTTTTCAT
>NW_013952678.1:626944-628839 GCF_001266775.1 Austrofundulus limnaeus | reverse complement strand
TTTTAGTAAGACTTGATACAAGATCAATGGAAATACAAAGATGAACACAAGTGATATCTAAGAATGATTATTGTTAGCAAATCTTGTTCTGACTTTAATCATTCTATCTGCTCATGAATAGCATGTCATGGTACTTAGGTCATTAAAGGATGTCATAAATTACTTGCTTAAACATAAATTATTAGTTCTATTTCATTTACAATTAACAAAGTTTATAGCATATGAAACTAAAATCATTTTACCATACCCCCAACCATATTTTGTCATGTTTTTATGTTTAAAGTTTTCTTCCTATTGAGTAAAGATTKTTTTGATCCTTGTCATGCACACCAAAATCAAAATGTCATTTGTTCCGATCATCATCAACTTTACTTTAAGGCAACAAAGTCAAAATCTACAAGTTCATAAGTCTATTTTTCTATAATTAAACACCACCTCCCTTTCTAAGTAATTATGATTATTCCTGTTGTCTTTAGTTATTTAAATCCAATTTAAATGTCCTTTAATTAAGATTTCTAGCATAATGTGGTACTGTTTATCAAATGACTTTTAAGTAGGTCAGATTATTAGATTAGATTAAAAATAATCTCTATTTCAAGCTAAGTAAAAATTATTTGCTTCAATAAGTCTGTGATCTATTGCCATGAAGAAATTTAGTTAGTCTGTCTGGATGCCTGTGATTCAGCCATAGGTCAGCAGGGGGCGAACTCAGGCATTGAAGATTCTATTTATAATGGATTCATTTCCTGGTTACAGCAGTGTGGCTTCGACTTGTTATCCGGTGACAAATAGTCCTCACTCAGCCAAAATTCTGGGTTGTATGGTTTATTCCTTCCTCGGTTTATTTTATTTAATATTGGTGTATTAATATTGACCTCAGCCATATTGGTCACTAAATTTCTTACAGCCAATTGGTATTAGTAAAGATGTAAACCCTAAATTTTCGTATTTTATTTTAGTATTTTATGCGTCCTATTTATGATGAAGCATTTTTTTCCAAACCCAACATCATGTCTCAGACTTTTTTTTCTTTTTTTTCAATGTAATTAATTTCAACAACCTACTTCAGAAGATTCTTAAATAATTTCAGTGATTCGGCATGTCACTTCATCAGTACACTTTTCTTTTAACAGGTGAAACCACCAATTTCTGCTCGTGACCTTGACCATCTTCACTGGGCGTGTCTCTCTGAATCTTGTAAATGCAACAGACATTTCCAGCTATTCATTACTTTGTTCTTAGTTCAGTCTTTTTATCCGTCAGCATTTGGTCACTGGAATGTTCCACTCAGTCCTTTTGCACTGCAGTTCTGTATGAAAATCATTGAGTTCAGTTTTTTTTCAGTGCCTCCCCATCACTGAGTCCTTGATCAGTTCAAAAAACAAACAAAAACAAACACAGCTCCATTTGTGGCCCTCCTTGATAGTTGCCTTTAGCCATGCAGATTAGACTTTGACCATCTTCTGGAATGTCCTTTTTTCTTGTCGAAACAACACAGTCAAGCGGGTATTTTTATCACTGCACAACAATAACATAATTTCATGGCCTTTTCATTAAACAGTGCATTGATTAAGTGAGCACATGCTGAAACTATTTTAATTTAATTTTTTTCCATCAAACCCAATATTTGCTGTAAATATTTGCTACATTTTGTTTATTTTACTATATTTACTTTGTGTAGGAATGTTAAAATTCAATAATCAAAATTATTTTTACTGTTAGTTTTGATTTTCATTTGTACCAGTAATTTTAATTATTTTTTTCAAAGTTATTGAACAGCTTATTGCCAAACAATGGATGAGGTATTTTTACCCAAGTCACCTTTTTAACTCTAAGCAATCTTCATTCTGACTTAAATACTTAACAAAATGTCCCTACGCCATTTTACAGGATCC
>NW_013952678.1:625400-626672 GCF_001266775.1 Austrofundulus limnaeus | reverse complement strand
TTTGTCTTTCATTTCGTGTATTTTATATGTTTTAACAACTATTTTAAAGATTTATTTGCCTTATTATTATTATTTTTTTTATAAATAAATTAATTATCATATAAATATTTAACAAAGATTTTCCTCTGTGCAGTTTTTCTTTCTTTTTTCAGGCCTTTTTAAAGATCTTTTTAGATCTTTTTACACAAGCTTGTCACTATTTTTAAAGACGTATGCTTTTAACTAAATGTAAATGTGTGTGCGTGTCTTTCTTCACAGGAACAGCTGTTTCCTGTCTGATAAACAGCCGACCAGAAAACAAAAGGCTCTCAGCACACAAGAAAAAAAAAGGAAAACTCCACTCGGTCAGCAGCTTCTCTGCTCTGCTCAGCACACGAACACCCTCGACACAGCCCAACCGACATTCCACTTGCAGCAACCCTAGCCAAAGACTCCTCTCTTCCATAAACACTCAGAAATATGTTCAACAGAGCACGACAAACACTGGTTGCACATCTCAGATAACACAGCAGCTTCACCGTTTTCACCAGTTGCCTTTCTGAGCAGGAGTTTTTCTTTTTAAATAGAGCAAATATTTTAGTTTTAATGAAATTAATTTGATTATGCTGCAGCTTTTAACTTTGATCATTTTGGGGTCTAATTTAGCATACAAAATACATATTTTCCTTARGTCTGCTGTTTTCTCGACACACACAGACACTGCTTCCGGTCACAGCTTTACCTTACGTCTGCTGCATTTCTCCGCACACYCAGACACTGCAAATTTACAGCTTTTAAACTCTTACGTCTGCTGCATTTCTCCAGCACCCAGACACCGCAGCTCACGGCTTTTTTCTGTCGACAACAAGAGCTGTTATGTCCAATTTGAATTCTGTCGGTCTTTTACCTCTTAAATTTAATTTTTTATATATATTTTTGAACAGCTCCCAAAACATGCATGTTTTTTTGGTAACTCCTCTAGCTGGCAAAAAAGATTCTCCCAGGTTCATGAGTCTGGCCCAGCTTGAGCATCCCCCAGCTGAGAGGGGAGAGGAATCACTTTTTAAATTAGAAAATATTTAATTACCTCCGGGCCCTCGATTCCTTTTTCCTCTCAGCCGAGTGACATCAGCAGGCCAGTCTCTCACACACGTTGGGCGCCAAAATGTAGTGGCAAAAAGGTCCACTTATCAAGATAAATAATAAAGAGGAGACATCGATTCTTGGCCAGCCAGAGGGATTTATTTGAGTTCAGTCAGTAACGAGCTTCAACCGACAGATCAGATCCTCCAA
>NW_013952678.1:622566-624879 GCF_001266775.1 Austrofundulus limnaeus | reverse complement strand
GATCAGACCTTCCAAACTGAACTGACGCAGTTAGAAACCCATAACTTTTTATACCAAGTTATTTTAGTCAGGAAAAGGGTGGGCTTTTTCCCAGAATGGGTGGAAATATAACACCACCCAATAGACACTTATTGTGAACCCCCTGATGATGTCAACTTTTCCAGACTATTCTACAAGTTGTTTTTGTGACCCCTTATTCTGACCTTTTGTTCTCAAAGTTACTGCTAAAAGCCTCAACAATAACGGGTACTGTTCACATATTATTTTTAATGTAAACCTAAATACGATGACCGTGAGTCTGCAAAAACATTAGSGTGTATTTGCAGCTTCACGTACGGATCTTTTTAGTTTACACATGTGGGATATTTCAGATCTGACCATATTTGCCCACATGTTATTGCCAAACAGTCTAAAAGCACTCTAGTGAGGTTGGGGGTCTACCCTCCTTCCTGCGTTGTGCTGCACGCGTTTCGTACATCGGCTCATCTCACAACATTCCATTTTGCCACATCTTCGATTATGTTTCAGGTTGCCTCAGCCATTTTCAGGTTTTTATCTCCCGCCGAGACTTATCTGGGTGGCTGGTGGGGAGCTGTTTCAACATCACGACCCGGGTTCGCTCGCGCTCGCTGGTTCTCACCTGGAGGAACAGATGGGCGTGGGGTTGCCTGGCTCGGGGGTACATGTGAGACCGTGTGTGAGGTGATGATGTCATCAGCTCTCCCAAATAGGATTTTGTTATTTCCATGATTACACAACTGGAACAACTGCGAACCTGTTTTCACAGGCAGTTTCCTGGAAGCCAGTCTACTGTATTACATTGCTATACTGAATGAGCTAATGCTAAAAGTAGCAGAAATACAGTCAAATAGTGTTTGACTAATTATTTATCTGTTTTCCCCTGACTTTGTTCAGAGAACAGAGGCTTTGTTATTTATAAATAAGGATTAGATGGAGAACTGATGAGTTTGAGTTTTGTTGTTTCTTGAACTAAAATTATTTGATTATTTAATCATTATCAGTTTCACACACGGAAATGTCTGTCTGAAAGAGTGTTTTTGAATTATTTCTAATTTTTGTCTTTTCTCTCTGTGTGTTGTGAGTCTATTTTTTTCCGCAGGGACAATGCTGTTTCTCATGGGGGGGTGATGCTCCATTTACACCTGCACCGTCTGGGAGATGCGCGCCACCTCATGCTAGCCATTTCCACCTGGCGTTTTCCTGGGGTCCTTTCGATGGAGGACAATTCGTTCCAGCATCATCACATTCACCTTGAGCACACACACCCTGCCTTCTTTGACACAATGAGAACAGAACAGTTTTACACAGTGTGTGAYTGCTTTTGCCACACTGTTTTACATTCTTTCCGCCTCCATAAAACTTTGATTTGTCCCATCTGCRATACTGAACTAATTTGTGCATTTCTGACTGGCTTATTATTGTGAATTTTTAAATCCCACCAGTTTAATTGCAATGCATTTATGTCCTCACAAAGCCTGGGTTGATATTTAGCTCCCCCTCCTGGGAATAAAATATAAGAGTACATACTTTTTAAACATTTAGTTTTCTCTAGATGATTTGGGGTTTATTTTTTATTTTTATGTTTTTTTCTGTTAATTTCTTTTATGTTTTTCTAGAGTTTTGTCCTCCTGTGCAGTTCCCTGGTAAAGGTTAGATGGCTGTCTGTTGAGTCTCTGTGAGATTCTTCCATAGGCAGCCTTTTTTTTGATAATTTGTTTCTTTCTGCGGTTGTGGGGGTTTTCCATTACCTCGAGCCTGGTACCCACGAAGACGTATTTGAGGGAGTATTAGCCCGTATGGGTTTCACTTGTTAAGGTCTGGGGAGCTGGAGAAGTGCTGTCCAAACGGCGTCTATGTCTTTCACAGAGGACTAGTTCTAGGCTTATTTTAGGTTTAGCTTAGGTGTGACGAGAGGAGGGTGGAGCTATTACCTTTAGTTTAATTTATTTAGACTTTAGGTTTAGCTTTTGTTTGTTATTTTTTGTTACAAATTTGTTTTTTTCCTTTTCTTTGCACAAACCAACTAATGCCAGTAATCCATTGCACTATTTTTCCCATATTTCTCCATTATATTTGTTGAGTGATGTATTTGTGTTTCGAGATTTCATAATTATTCCATTTGGTTTGTTTTGAGTATTGTTTACTCAAGAGGAGGGATTGTCATGGACTAATTATTTATCTGTTTCCCCTTGACAGTGTTCATCTCTCATATCTTCACAAGGCACTGAACTTTGCCATACTCTGGATATGAGCTTTGTGATTGGCTCAACAGTACATTCGGCGATCTGTGAT
>NW_013952678.1:619417-621719 GCF_001266775.1 Austrofundulus limnaeus | reverse complement strand
CCAAGAATCGATGTCTCCTCTTTATTATTTATCTTGATAAGTGGACCTTTTTGCCACTACAGTATCAGATGATGTTTAGACAGAATGAGGGAGCTTGACTTACAAATATTATTTACAGAAGCAGYGCCGAGTCCAGGAAGGATTTCCAGTGCCCATACAGTATATACAGGTGAGTGCAGGTATTTACAGTGGAGGGAGGTTTAATCCTTTTCCTTTCAGATGGGGTGGAGACCAGGGAGCCAAGACCAGAGGTGAGCCACAGGTGAACAGAACCAGAGACTGCTGTTTTTCAAGCTTCGAGGACCACTAGGACTGAAGGCGAGGACGTCAAGTCCACCAAAAACTGGGAGCAGGGCAAAAAACAGAGCAAGGTTAGTGCAAGACTAGAATTAGACTAATTTTAGCCAGACAGAGTCCTACCCAGGTTACTCTTTGATCCGGCATCGTCCTGTAGTGAAGTCTCTCCTTAAGAACGGTGCTCATCAGGCAGCTGGATAGGAAACACCTGCGGAAGTGATTAGTGACACCAAAACAGTGTGAGAAGGGAGGTGGGAGGTCCACCTCTACATAGTCCATGTTTTTAAACCTTGTGTTGACACATAACGTTGTTTTGTTCTGTAATTTACAACGATACAAATGTTCAATGACCATGTTGTTGAATATGTTGCCTCCTTAAGTAGTTTTCATTTGCTGTTACAACCTGTCACCTGTCAGCTGTTTTGCTGTAACGTTATGCTGTTACAACTTGTTGTCTGCACCTGTCGTCACCTGACGTTGTCTCCCTCTGCTGTTACTTACCTGTTGTCACCTGGTGTCACGTGATGTTCCTCAAAATCAGGTTTCGTGCTTCAAAAAATATTTAGTATTATATTTCAGACAGTTTATTTAAATGATACATTGATAAAACATTTATACTGTAGTATTTTGACAAAGTGCAATTTTTGCAAACGTTTTAATCAAAACCCTATATTTGCCTTTTTCTCCACATACCACCTTTAGACTTAATTCTCATTTTGATATGATGGGTTGTGTGTGTGTGTGTGTGTGTGTGTGTGTGTGTGTGTGTGTGTGTGTGTGTGTGTGTGTGTGTGTGTGTGTGTGTGTGTGTGTGTGTGTGTGTATGTGTGTGTGTGTGTAAAATCACCAATAAAGTTTATTATATCAGCAGGATCACTGTGTAAACGCCTTCTAATCTCCAGTCATCTCCTCAGATGACGAGAGCTGATATGAAAGTTATCTGTACAAGACAAACAAATCACAATTTCAGTCTGTGTAATGATACAAAAATGACACAAAATTATGAACAATTAATGGTTTGTCTTCAGGCTCAGGCCTTTCAAGACAGGCAGGCAGGCAGACAGTAAACTTACTGTATCTATGAACTTCATCTATGAACAGCTGAGGGGACCAGGCTGTCTCCATGGAAACTGAATGATATACACAGAGAAAAACCACCTTGAAATTAACTCGTTATCGTGAGAAAACAATCCACGTCATTTCGTGATAAAGACGTACTTTGTCATTATCATGAGAAAACCATGGAAAATAATTATAGGTGGAAAACGGTCGCTCTCGACTTCCACATGTCAGTATTTTTTATGTTTTTACCTTTTTAACTTTAATAAACAAACAATAGAACTTATACGTTCCTACACCTCATAAACCTCCATCAAAAGATGATTTTCATGTGTTGAGAAGTATGGAACGTGCAGTTTATTCATTGTAGAATCAGTGGATCTGTGATCTAGCTCATGGTCTTTTGAAGAAACCTGTGGACAGGCATTTTAATGGATTACTTACACCTGGCTTGACATAGCTGCAACTCTTCAGCCTGGTTTGGCCTTTGTGAAAGGGATGAAGCCAGGATGAACTGATCAAACCCAGATTAATCTTTTATCCTGGATTTCACAGTTCTACTTTTGTGAAATAGCCCTCAGGTAGGCGGGCCACATTCTCTCCTCTGCACAAAGTCAGACCTCTGACTTCTGCTCTGCGTACAAAGGTTGTCTTACAGTTTTGACTAAAACTCACCAAACTGACTGAACTAAATGACAAAACACACTCAGCTACAGCTTAACTTTAATGTCCACTCTAAACAATACAAATATACCATTCTCAATATCTCTCCAAAGCTGCTGAACTTCATTCAATTTTTGTGTTTGTTTGATTTTCTTCTTGTAGATTTTTTTTATTTACCTTTATTTTTGTTCTCTTTTTTTTTTTTTAACCGAAAAAGTTTAAGCCTCAGTCACAAAGGAAGCTGGGGGATTTATATACTTTTTTGGCTTGAGAGGAGGATAAG
>NW_013952678.1:613428-618463 GCF_001266775.1 Austrofundulus limnaeus | reverse complement strand
GCTAAATTCCCTGTCTGGACTCCCGCCACAACTAAATAACAATAACCAAAAAAATAAAGAAAGAGGTTTTCTTACTTTAAAGTATTATTACTGTTTATGCTCCTTGCTGTACTGATAAATAAATCACTAACCAAGATCCGGACAGACCCCCTGTGAAACTCTCCTACATACAGGTGCTGGTCATAAAATTAGAATATCATGAAAAAGTAGATTTATTTCAGTAATTCCATTTAAAAAGTGAAACTTTAAAGTATTATTACTGTTTATGCTCCTTGCTGTACTGATAAATAAATCACTAACCAAGATCCGGACAGACCCCCTGTGAAACTCTCGTACAAAGAACAGAAAGAGGAATGTTGTCCCTGAGAATAATGTCTAAAATTAAATCAAGATATAGCGCGGTACATAAAGTTAAAAGGTTCATTACAACCTGACAGTCATAAAGGATCGATGAGGGTTGGACCTGCAGTCAACGCCGGTCCTCGTTGTCCGTCGCTGAGATGATCCTCTTTTTAACGTAGTCCATTGCTTTATTGGCATCCAGGAATTCCTTGTTTTCCTCCCCATGAGAGATGCGAAGCCGTGCAGGAAAAAGCAGGCCATAGCGAACATCTCGTTGGTTACGAAGAAGCCTCCTCACCTCCGTAAACGCCGCTCGAGCCTTGGCCACAGCCGCCGTGTAGTCAGATGTGATGATAATCSGTGACTCTTTAAAACGAAGAGGACCACGACTCCGAGCTCGACGCAGTATTTCCACACACTCTTGATAATAGTGCAGCTTAGCAACAATAACCCGCGGCTTATCGCCTGATCTGTTTCCACCTGGAGAGCGATGGGCTCGGTCCACCAGTGGCTCTTTATCCATCTGTAGAACCTCTGCTAGCAGTTTAGCCAYTGCTGWAGWGGAGCTGGATTCTGGTGTCTCAGGAACTCCAATAATCCGCACATTGCACCTTCTCATGCGCCYTTCCATATCGTCACACTTCTTTTTGAGCCCATCGACTTCTTCTTTCAGTTCCAACACGGTGGTGCRCAGAKWAACMACCTCATCGGACCAGTTTGACAAGCCATCCTCCACCTCTTTAAYGCTCTGTTTAACGTGGTCCAGGTCGGTGCGCAGTAGCATCGTGCCTTTAGCTACTTCTGCTCTCACCGCCTGCAGCTCCCCTTTAATAAGAGTAAACTCTTCAGCCAAAGCCGCTTTTATTTCGGATTTGATCACAGCTGAGAGATCGGTTTTTATAGCGGCAAGAATGTCAGACTTCAAAGAGAGTGCGTCCACCTCACTGCGGGAGGGAGAGGAGGGCGCAGAAAGTCCGGTCCTAGCTGCAGTCTGCTCCAAAGCGGCGTCAGGCCTAGCAGCCGTCGAGCTAGAATGTTTGGCTTTCCTCGAGTTTGTCGCCATTCTTCTACTCTTTCAGGCAAGAATCACTCAGTCACGAAAACTGAAACTATGTTCGCTTGCAATACTTTATGTATCAGCCTTTTTAAACTAACTATTCTAAATAACAATGAACATTAAACAAAACTANACTATTCTAAATAACAATGAACATTAAACAAAACTAATTTCTAACTCATGTCCAAGACAATTACAGAACCAGTCACCCATTTTTACCAYTGATTCTAGTACACAAACAGGCAGCACAGATGATCCCTGCTCCTGGCTATTTTATCAATAATATCCTCTTTCATCTGGTGAGGAAGCCTCCTGGACGCCTCCCTGGTGAGGTGTTCCGGGCACGTCCCACTGGGAGGAGACCAAGAGGAAGACCAGGACACACTGGAGGGACTATGTTTCTCAGCTGGCTTGGGAACACCTTGGGATTTCCTCAGACGAGCTGGACCAAGTGGCTGAGGAGAGAGAAGTCTGATTATTTCTGCGTAGGCTGCTGCCCCCGAGACCTGACCCTGGATAAGCGGAAGAAAACGAATGGACGGACAGAGTTCTTCATCAAGTCTGACTGGAATTAAATGACATCTTTATGGGACGAAAGAAAAGAGCAGACAGAAAGAACAGAGAGGGAATTGTTTTCCATCCTTATTGATGAAACCACGTTTCACACACAACAGCTGTGTGTCAGATATGTGCACAACATACAAATCAAGGAGCGCTTCATTGAGGTGTGCAGGATCCAGTCCACAAACAGAGAAGATCTTGAACATGTGCTTCTGGATGTTGTGAAGGAAAATAATGTCAAAGCAGAAAACATCAAGAAAGAGCTGGACCTGCTGCAGCCTCCAAAAGTGTGGATGGGCTTTTCCAGAGGCTGGCCCGCTGCACATCACTAAAAGAACTCGAGGAAATGTAGAGGAAAGTCACAGAGAAGGCTGTATCTGTGGGTCTGGAGCCCCTCAACAAATCCCTGGACACACAAGAAGCAGGAAAGTGGCAGCAAAGTTTGATGCWGTTGCTCCAAAAGCTCCTGATGAGCACATACCAGGAGTTCTACTGAGCTGAAGTTGATCTGTTTTTGGAGACTCCATGACACAAGAGCTGCACAAACACTTCAATAGAGGAGATAAACCTACATGTGAAGTCTGAAATGYCCTCCAATGCCTGACTGTCCCATAGAACTGGACAAACTAACAGTTCCCCCAAAAGCAGCTGATTGTTCTCAGACCTGATGACCCTGTGGAGCACGTTCCTTTCTGAGGAGCTGCAGCTGCTGGACCACACAGTCTGTACGTAAGTACGCTCTCATGGAGCAGTGGTAGAAGAGCAGATTTTACTAAAGATGMKTTTTACTGAGGTTTCTCATTAAAAACAGCCTCCGGTGGAGCTTTTTAAGAAGCACTTTGGTGTTGGTGCTCCAGATCAGGTCATCCTCCTGCTCCATGCTCAGAAACTAGAACACTGGTACCCTCGGCACACAGGTCTCCCCAATGATGAGGGGCCAAGTAGTGTTGCCAGATCTCGAGACAAAAACGAGAAACCAGCTCTATGAAAACAAGCCCAAAATAAGCCCAACTGGAAACCCCCCACATTGTGTAAAATAGAGGTCAATTGTAACAGTACTGTATAAACGTATACATTTATTATTGCGTTATACATAAGCAACAGCAAAATTATAAAAATTACCATAAAATGAACAACTTTAATGGTTTTAATAATTTAAATTATTTTAATAACGTACTTTTAAACTCTGATCATAAGAAATTGCATTTTGCAGCAAAATGACAGTAGTCAACAAAAACTCCCAAAAATCTTTGTGCGCTCTTTTTCCTCACTCTTTATTATATTTTGCCTCATAATTTCCTGACTTACTGCAACTCGTTCTCACTCTGTTTTGACACTTATATCCAGAGGTGAAGACGTAGTTTTTGCTGATATTACAAAAAATAAAAAATAAAAAGGCTCTGGCTCATATTGTTCTCTCTCGCTCAATTCATGCAATTTAATCAACAAATTCCAAACAAATTAAAACTTAACAATATTTTTACTGTACTGTAGTTGTATCCCAATGTAAGCAGCGTATTTCATTTATTTTTTGTTTGTGCACCACCTGTGTAAAATGTCCCAGTCCATTAAATCGAGCGCACCAATCCCCACTGTGTTTTATAAGTAGACGTGCATGTGCGTTGTATCAAGTCTCCTGTCATAAGTTCTGAACCGGACTGGACCACACTGCCTCACCCTTGCTTGTTTCCCCATCACTCTGGGCTCTGGTGTGTGTGTTTGAAGTGTACTGACTTAACTCAGGCGGGAGCGACAACCAGGACACGGGGGAATGGGAGGGACAAACCCATTACTCCTTGTGTTCTGCTTCAACAGGAGCAGAGAAAGAAAGGCAAGCCCAAAATAAGCGACTCACGTTCAAAAATAAGCCCAAAAAAACTGCAACCAGCGACTCACAGAATTTACAAGCAACTTTAGAAAAAAAAGCCCAAATGTCACATTAATAGTTGCTTATAAAAGTCAAAATATCTGCATGTTTATGTAGAATCAATCCATAGAACAAGTTTTGCTCACAACTATTTTATTACAATTGCTTTCATATTTATTNCATGGCTGTTTCTGTGTGTTTGATCTTTTCGGGGATCCTCAGCTTCTTTCTGACTGCCGGGTGTTTGAGCAGAGCCACTTGAATCAGAGAGAAGCTGTTGGAGGTGGCCCAGTAGGTGAACATGGCCTGAGAGGAGAAACAGGTTCAAACACTGAGCTGCAGCTGAAGGAGACATCTTGAGGTTTAACAGGCTGATAAACGAACCGTGGGGAAGTTAATGATGAAAGGTAAAATGATGAAAGGCATGATCCTAAACACCGTCTTCATGGTTTGCATTTCAGGTATGTCGATATCAGACTCTGCACCGAGCTGGGGGGAAAAAAGGTCACATTGATGTGATTAATAAAAAAATTTAATAAACTTCTCTGATATGTGAAGAGCTGCCTCACCTCCACGACCAAGAACATGGTTCCTGTGACGACCAGAGGAAGAATGTAGAACGGATCTGCTGCCGTCAGGTCTGTGAACCACAGAGTGCCTCCTGTCTGCAGGCTGGGCACCGGCAGGTTCGTCATTCCTTTCAGGGCGGTGAAGAAGGACAAGAAGACTGGAGTCTGAGGGACACAAACACAAGAGTTTTAATTTTAGAATGAGATATATATTTATTATATTACAATTTGAAAGTAGTGTGTTAAAATCCCTGATATAGTATCAGCTGACCCTTTACTGGTTTATTTATCAGAAAAGTCTGTTTTTACCAAAAAATACTGACATCTAACGATGGTTTTCATCAACAGCAAAAAGGCAAGAAGCTGTTTCTTTTAAGAGTTTGCATACGTTTTCAGAATCTGGAATTATTTAAATAATGACAAATAATGTGCTCTATGGTCATTTTTTTATTTTATATTCTGAACCTGAACATTGAGAATTGACACACGTAAGCATGGACATTATGTCAAAAAATATATGTTTATTAAACTAAAACATTTCCTTAAAACAGATAAATCTACTTGTAGTATTAAATGTAAATACAATCATAAGTGAAAACTTTAAATTTGTGTAATAAAGCAACACGGCCACAAGAGGGC
>NW_013952678.1:608233-612249 GCF_001266775.1 Austrofundulus limnaeus | reverse complement strand
GTATTTATGCATCTTTTTTTTTTGTTCTTATTTCCCTGGTTGCGTTTGTTATTGTTTATATCACATTTTGTAAAGGGATTACAAAATGGGACACATTTATTGATGTCTGAAGATGCAGCATTTAAAAAGAATCTTATTAAGAATCTATGCTTTAATAATAAAAGCCACAATAAACTGTTTTGAATCAGTCAGTAAACATCTCTGATATAAAGACGTAGTAAAACAGAATGACTGAGCTGAATGAACAGACCTGCACTAAAGGAACCAGGGAACCACTTAAAAGATTCAGGTCGTGCTTCTTCTTGAACAGCTTTAGATCAGAGTACGCTTTGTCGACTAAAAACAAAGAATAAAACGATGAGTCAGACATTTAGAGCAACTGAGATCGACGTGAAATCAAAGAGTAAACGTTTACRTTCGAATTGGTTTCCACTATGTTCCGCCTCCTTCATTTTGTCGGTGAGGTTAGTGAACTGGGGCCGGACGTTGTTGAGTTTGACCGCCTCTCGCCGGCCCTTCACCATGACCGGAAACAGGGCCAAACGGATCAGAACCGTCGCTGAGCAGACACACAACACGGACGACAAAGATGGAGATGAATGAGGTGTAAAGAAAACAAATGAACACACAAATATATATATAAAAAGAATGTATTTACCTACAGCGATAGCCCCCCACCAGGGCAGGCCCARATCCAGGTGTAAGGACTCCAAMAAKTTCTGGATCAGACCGCTGGGTGTGTAACTGCCCAGACCCAGTTCTACCAGCCGAGGCTCCGCYGYCACGGCCTGCAGGACGTCGGCCGCGGTCGGCGCGGCCTCAGCCACCTGCTCGACGAGGGGCGGGGTCAGAGCAGGGGCGGGGCCAGAAGCAGGAAGAGTTAAAGTGTCTGCTGCTGAGGTTGCCATGGAAAGAGTTTCAGCTGTGATCTGGGAAACGACAGCGAGAACTGTTTTATGTTACGAGAAGAGAAGCTGCTTCCTCAGGAGGTGTGTGCTATTTATCCCCCTCAGTTACCTGCTCAGGTGCTGCTGCTGCGAWGACATCAGCAGGCAGAGACACGGAGGACGAGTCCAGGACAGGAGGACTGCTGAGGAACTCCACTGGAGCTGCTGTAACCCCTTCATCAGGTGGGATCTGAAATAACAATAACCTGTTAACAATCATAGATTTTAATCCAATCTTTGGGATTAAAATTAAGAATTAAAAACAGCTTCTCTTTGTGAGGCTGAACTAATGACATCAGACTTTTAAACATCTGCAGAGAAAAACCAGATCAAACAACGAGGGAGGAACAAACAAGAAATGACCAGAACCAACATATTATCTAAAATAATCCAGATTGTGAAGATTTGTTTTTGTGTCTGGAGCTGGAAGTTAAATTTCTACAGCTTTAATTAATTTACATTAAACTCTCTGCTCTGTTGCGTAAAGAGGCTAAAGCTAATCAAAGACGAAAATGGGCTCAATTTATTGGACATTTGCCTCAATCTTTATGCTTTTTGGCATTAAAAGTTCAAAAATACTTGCATTAGCAACTGACAAAACAGTTTTAGTTCTAAGAAATATGACTAGAATTTACTAATCAAGACTCCACTTGTCAAATGCAGATTTGTTAAATAAACGTAAGTAAGGCTGGCCTGGTTACAACGATCACTTTTAAAATAAAACTGATACATCCGTGAAACGCCTGAAAGCTTAAAGTAAACAGASTAAATGGTCTTCCTCAGATGATGAACACACCTGTGAACTGTTGTGTCTGACGGCGGCGGCGTTCAAGCAGACAAACTGCCCGTGGCGTCGGCGGCTCAGCTGAGCTCGGCTGGGTGGACGGCTGCATCCGAACAGGGTGTGCAGGTGGGACGTCTGCAGCCACACCTGAGTGCACAACACAACAAGACCCTCAGCAAGACACAAGATACAGCTGCACAGTTAGTATGAATATGTAAAAAATAACAACTACCTGGTTAAAATTTATGGGACAAAATTATTTACCTTGAATTCCTAAAGACAGCTTTGGTTTAATTTAATAAAGCAACTTGGCCTTTTTAAATCTCTGTTGGTGNCACGGCCTGCAGGACGTCGGCCGCGGTCGGCGCGGCCTCAGCCACCTGCTCGACGAGGGGCGGGGTCAGAGCAGGGGCGGGGCCAGAAGCAGGAAGAGTTAAAGTGTCTGCTGCTGAGGTTGCCATGGAAAGAGTTTCAGCTGTGATCTGGGAAACGACAGCGAGAACTGTTTTATGTTACGAGAAGAGAAGCTGCTTCCTCAGGAGGTGTGTGCTATTTATCCCCCTCAGTTACCTGCTCAGGTGCTGCTGCTGCGAWGACATCAGCAGGCAGAGACACGGAGGACGAGTCCAGGACAGGAGAAAATGTTTTGATTTTATTCAGTTAAGTGCTGTAGAACTGTGATCAAGTCATAGCTCCGCCCCTCTGTGGAAATCTTGGAAAGGGGGAGTTTTAAAACTTCATGCAAAGAGTTTTTCATTGTTCTGCCATGTGCTCAGTTCTAAGAAGTATTTGAGGAGAGAGTAGCTTTCAGTTCCAGCTTCCCCCATCCCGGGGCGAGGCCATTCATTTTTCCAACTTTATTTCCTTTTTGTAGTTTTGTTCTGAAGGAGCTTTTCAGGAAGGAGATTGTGATAGAATAGATATAATAATAATAATAGAGTGATAGAATCTAAAAAAAAAATCCAGAAAAATACAATTGATTGAAACGATGAGGCTGATTTAATTCAAGTCGGACGACCACCAGTGTGCCCGCAAGGAAAGCAGCCGCTGCAGTGCGCTGGATATAACATCTCCAGTGAATGCAGCCCAGCAATCCAGATGACCAGGGAGCTTCTGCACAGCTAAGTCACAGGCTCGGTTGGACTTCATGTGCCAGCCCAATTAGTATAGAAGTATCCATTCTGTCATCTACAAACTTTGCCAGTAGGAAATATCTTGCTTAATTAATCTGATAGTGTTCAAGAAAATCAGATCAGAGAGTATATCAATGTTCATTCTTCTTCCCCTGAGCTCCCTCTTTGTTTGCTGTAGGCTTAGGAATAGCGAGTTAGTGTTTCACTGAAATATGTGTAGAAAGTTGTTCACATGGTAGCCATGTCAGGCTACTTACGTCATTTCTTGATCAAGTTTACGGAACTGATTATAAAGTGTGTTTTTGTCTGAAAAATGACTTGTAATGCATATATTTCCCTCTGAACCTCATTTTAAATAATACACGGATGAATTTCCAAATGTGAATAGTTTCCGTCTGTGTATTTTCTTGTCTCACGTCATCATTATTACGCTGAAAGAATTAAACGCCTTCATATTCAAAGATCGAATATTAAGAGAAAAGTTTTTCTGAAGTTTTACTACAAAAACTTCAGTGGTGCCCCCGTAAGGTGAAATTAGACATTTCATACAGAGTTTGTTTAATTTTAGCATTTAAAACACCTACAAGGCTAAAGCTAATCAAAGACAAAAAGGGGCTCAATTTATTGNAGGTTGACAAACCGTCCTCCACTTCTTTAACGCTCTGTTTCACGTGGTCCAGATCTGCGCGCAGTAGCATCGTGCCGTTAGCCACCTCCGCTCTCACCGCTTGTAGCTCCCCTTTAATAACAGTAAGCTCTTCAGCCAAAGCCGCTTTTATTTCGGATTTGATCACAGCTGAGAGATCGGTTTTTATAGCGGCAAGAATGTCAGACCTCAAGGAGAGTGCGTCCACCTCGCTGCGGGAGGGAGAGGAGAGCGCCGAAACTCCGGCCTTAGCTGCAGTCAGCTCCAAGGTGGCGTCAGGCCTAACAGCCGTCGAGCTAGAATGTTTGGCTTTCCTCGAGTTTGTCACCATTCTTCTACTCTTCCGGGGAAGAATCACTCAGGGGTCGAGTCCGGACGGACCAAACGTTCAAAACAGCAAGGACATTTAGTATGGAACCACAAGCAGAACAAGTCGGAGCGGGAGCCCACGTGACACACGTCTTACTCCTCCGCCATCTTGCCTAAAACTCAGAATATTGGTTTAT
>NW_013952678.1:605019-608223 GCF_001266775.1 Austrofundulus limnaeus | reverse complement strand
GGTCATTATTTACTTAAGAATAACATGGTGAAAAAAAAACTGTGAAAATCTGCATTTCAAGAGGGAAAAATGACAATATTTTCTTTGAATGTTTCAAACTGATCATCCAAAAAAATTGAATTTTATTTTAAAATTTTCAGGAAAAGTGGAGCAGTTTACAAAACAAACAATACAACAAAGAAAAATAAAATACAGAGAAAATAAGGAACATTTACAATCTTTGTTCATCAGGGTACCTTAATTAATAAAATTCTTTGAATAATGCTTTAAACAATAATGTTAAATCATGTAGATTTCTGTGATGTCAGTGTTTTTAGCCTGATTTATATTTACAGTAGGCTAATTATAGTTAAACAGTGTAATTAAAGCCATAGAACATGTATAAAAATTGTGCAAAGTCATAGTTTAACTAACAGACAAAAGCTTTTATGTGCAGACACAATAAGTGCATCAAAGTGAAACCAAAACTAAAAACAAGATGACTGGTGTCATAAAAACTTGGCTKTTGTTCAAAAAATCCCGGACTTTCCCACAGACCCTGAATGCATCAACAAGCTGTTGTAAAAAAAAAAAAAGGATGAAGGTGTTGATCTTGATGGGTCCATTARTTTGATGGGTCTGCTCAGGTGTTTTTAGCCTCCATGAACCTTTGTCACCATCTGGACCACCTTCAGGTCACCATCAGACTTTATCCCATACTTGGTCAGAGGCGCAGAGTCCACGTCCAGAGGTTTGTCCCCGACAATCAGCCGGATGTCACTCAATGATGGACCTGCAGCCAAAACCAAGAGAAAACTAAAACTCAACTTCTCACAACTCTGCTGTGGAGCGGCAAGGTTTACTAAAACATTTTCTGTGAAAATGCAGCTAAAAGCTGAATGATGAAGCTGCAATTTGCTTTACAAAATTTAAAAGTGTATTGTAAGAACACTAGTCAAAAATTGCTAAAACAGCAAAGGTTTAGCAAAAACCTAAATGTGGCAAAAGGTTAAAAGCTACATTTAACAAATCTTGACTAAATCAGCAAAATATAAGCTTTAAAGTAACAGAAAAAAGCTGAAAGAAGCATATTAACTAAAACAACAAAAGGTGAGCTAAAAACTAAAAATATCAAAATGTTAACTAAAACCAGGAAGAGAAATGTATAGGCCTTGTAGGTTCATTTAAGTAGTAAAATGTCAGGTAAAGCTAAAAGTATGATAAACAAAAGTTTATTGGAGCAGATTTAAAAATGAATTGCGATCTTGGTATATTTCTATAATAAGATATTTGTAAATAAAGTAGAATATTTTAAAACTAAAAGTCATCCATTAATATAAACTGAACGCTATAAAAGGGTAAAACCGCACAAAATGCGAATAAGTTAGATWCAGAAAAACAATATAGGCCTAATGCGGAATCAGCATTTTCACTCAAGCTCCTCTGTCTTTCAAACACTKTTAAAGCTCTAACCAGTCATATTTTGCTTCTTTAAGTATCATTAGTCATTTGTGAATTGCAAATTGWATTCTGTTTTTAGATCATTTACCAGATTTGGAAAACTCCTTTGCGTCCATCTTCAGCTCCAGCACCGTCATCTGGTTCAGAGGCTTTCTGGGGTTGTAGTAGAAGATGTCTCCGGTGTTTGACCGGATAACGATCTGATCTGTTCTGCACATGTTGCTGTGTTCAGCTGCTCGATCTGAATATGCAGACCGATTGTCTCATGAAGCTTTTATGTGTGAGGATGAAGGCTGTCATTGGGAGGGGAAATCTGCTGCCAAGTGAAAGCAACTTTTGTAAATCTTTTGTGGCTGATCGGTRCTTACAGTAAGTTATATATGAATAATACCGTCATTAAAACATACAATTTTATAGAGAAAGAAGTTTTTAAGAGCCACAAGTGAGGTGGTTTAAAACAAAAACAAGTGTCTGTTTTTCAAAATAAAAKATTTTAAATAAACCAAAACTCAACTCAAAAGCAGCTCCAACTCTAATAACCATTTAAAGAATAGCATAAACCGATATTTGCTGTATATATTTGCTGTTATTTTGAGCTTAAAGCGTAAATAAAATGCGTCATCAGAAGAAACCGAAAGTAAGTCTCACTTCTGCAACAGGAAGCCCCTGCATTTTATGTAGTTTCACTCTTTTCTTTTTTCACTGCTGATATTATTGAAATTTRAAATGCCATATATCAGTATGCCTATTATTTTATATACTATATTACTATAATATATACTATAATTTTTTGTATTTTTCTTCATATCTCTCCATCAAGGTTGTTTTATTCTCAAACGCTTCTTCTTCTGTCTCTCGCCCTGAATCGAACGCGCAGCGTGACGTCACCGCGCAGCAGCTGAACGCGCTCCATTGTTTCACTTTCTCTGCAGCGACGGACCAGCGCAGATGTTGCAGAGGATTTGTCGCCTTTCAGTGCTCTTTTCAGGTAAAATACGACTTGATTCTATTGTGAAAGGACAGCTGAAAAGTTAAATGTTTACGTTTTCAGCCCCAAACTTTTATGTTCGTCAGTGTTCAGGTTCTGCGCAACTTATTTAGAAAGTTTTATTTGTTCAGGTGTTGTACGAAATTCAGTTCCCCTGTGAAAATCTGTTCCCCCTGTGTTGGAAGCGCCTCCAGATTGGTCTAATGTTATTTATGCCTGGACCAGTGTAGTACGGTGTACAATTTAGGACATCCTCAGTACTTGTCAGTCGTCAGTTGTCAACAAAAAAAGTAAGTAAGTAAAGTAAGTAAAGTTTATTTATATAGCACCTTTCTTAGATATAAAATCACAAAGCGCTTTGCATAAAATAAAAAAAAACAATAAAGTAAACTAATATCACCACAGCATTACATTCATACAAGAGTACAAGTAGTAAAAAAAGTTGAAGTTATTATATTTGCTTTTTCTTTCTGATAATGGATGTAACAGCACCTTGTGAAATCCTTTTCTGTGAAAGGCTCTACGTAAATAAACTTTTACTTATAAGGGGCAGATATAAGATTTTTTTCTTCACTCTTCACCCTTTTCTTTCAGAAAGTTTCTTTTTTACGTCTTTTCATTGTTGTACTTTGAGTGAAAAAGTTTTTAATGAATTATATTTATATTGCCTAATAATTGTATTATCATTAATACCTCTTTATAATTCATTTATATTAAATATGTAGGTATATAAATAAATGATAATAAGTGCATATTAATATAATATATATTATATT
>NW_013952678.1:599128-604653 GCF_001266775.1 Austrofundulus limnaeus | reverse complement strand
GTGGAACGGGCGACCATTCTAAGATGCGGCCCCACGTCTCGTCAGCTCCAATAGGCAGTAGCGGTGATCAGGTTCCAGAAGGCGCCAAAAAAATGTAAATAATAAATAAATAAACTGATAACAGAGATAGAAGCATTTGTTCAAAAGCACTTCATCTCAAAAGTGACAAGTAAAAAGGAAAACTGACAAATGAAACTGAAACTGACCAGTGAGACTAACAGAGTTTTTGTTGACAACTGATTACTGACAACTAAAACGGAGAACTTTTTTGTTGACAACTGATTACTGACAACTAAAACGGAGAACTTTTTTGTTGACAACTGATGACTGACAACTAAAACTGAGGATGTCCTAAAATGTACACCGTAGTACGTAGTGATTCCCTCAAAAGGTTAACAACTAGGGGGAACAGATTTTCACAGGGGAACTGAAATTCGCACAGCACCAGATACAAAAAAGATGTGTTCAAGCGCAACCTAAATGTATCAGATCTGAGCAACTTTGTTTGACTTTTAATGATTTAAAATTGGCTGTTCTCACCAATGTGTGACTGAAAGCTGTGCTCCTGAAAATGAAAATGTTTAATGTTTSTGTTTTTTTCCATCATTAGATCGATGCACAGAAAAATGGGAATGTTTAACTCGACTCCCCAGACTCAGAAGTGTTACGACCCAAAAGATACCACGCTGACATTTGTCGACAGAGAGGACGATTTAGACTGTAAGCAGCTTCTACTTGACTATTTACTCAAAAAAATCCATTTATATTAGTTAAAACTGGGTACAGTCTAATGGAATAGTGTGGGTTCCTTCTACAGGTGTGCCTCCAGAAAGTTTTCAAAGGGGGCCCAGATGGGGGCCTCAAGAATCTTAGGGTGGTTCACCAAAACCAAAAGACAGAAGAGGATTTCAGAAAACCAAAACCATTTGAAAATTACTGATATACGGAAGTTAAGCTTTAGTTTAGTTTTTATTTCACTGTTGATATTGAAAAAAAGCACAGTCACAACCAGTTGAAACATTTTAGTTAAATGACATTTATATAATTTTGTAACCACATAACCTCCTGAGAGCCTGCATCTTGATAACATTTTCTGCTGCACATTTTTTTAAACTTTGTTCAACTTAGACCTTTTTTTATCCCCAAAGAGATTAGCTTTTAGGTCTTATATATATTTTTTTCTAACTAATGTTAGCTTGTTTGTGTTGCAAGTACAACCAGACCACTGAGCCAACGTCTGTCAGCCTGTCCAAAATAGAACCCCAGGTCTTTGTGTTCCAGATGGGCTAATGTAAATATGCAGACCTTGTGAATGCAAAAGCATCCTTATTCTCCTGATCTTAAACCATTGCTTGTTGTGCAGGTTTAATTTCCCCCAGCTAGTTGAGTTTAGGAGGACTASCTGAGCAACATATAAAACTTTGACTCATAGCTATTGCATAATATTTGCTGTGTTTCTCTTCAGTTTTGTGTGAAGGCTTCCCGTCTCTGAGAGCTCAGATGTCCTGTGGTCACGCTGTGACCCCGATGTCTCTCACAAAATGGTGTCTCCAGCAGCTGGAACAGGTACTGACGTGATGAACGTCATGTGGTCACATGAAAACATGCTGACAAGAGCGCCGGAAATGTGTTTTACACTTTCAAACCCTTGTTTTTGTAAAGGCTTGTAATTGAAATGTGACTCTAATTATTTAAAAAATTCAACACTTTACAGGGTGAAACTAAATTTGTGTGTGGACAGTTTGGTTGTGGTGCTGAGTGGTCTTACGCGGAGGTCCGTAAAATGGCTCTCCTAACCCCCGAGGAGATCAAACACTTTGAGAAAACCATGGCTGTCAATTCTGCTGAGAGCAGAAAGGTAMGTCTCATTTTAGCAGCTTCTTTTGAATATTTCTTGTTCTGCATGCTAACCACATGGCTTCACTGTTCCACCTCTCAGTGTCCTCAGTGTCAGACYCGAACTGTGAGACAGAGCGAGCTTAATCTTTGTGTCCTCTGCCAAGTCTGCACGGCAAAGAAAGGAGTTTGCTATGAGTTCTGCTGGCAGTGTCTGAGGAAGTGGAAAGGCCGAAAGCCTCGCTCAGACCGCTGTGGAAACACCGGCTGCTGCGACTCGGCTCTGGTAACGCTGAAAACCTGCCCGGACATTRTCTTTGCGCCCGTGAAAGTGGCCACCATGTGCCCCTCCATCCGAGCCTGTCCCACCTGTGGCTCGCTGCTGGAGCACAAACAAACCCACTGCAAACACCTCACCTGTCCTCGATGCAAGATCAAGTTTTGTTTCGTGTGCCTGAAAACTTTTGCCGAGTGCTCAAAAACAAGTCGCCTCTCAGAACCCTGCACCAGCGGCGTCGCCCCCAGACAGACTTCAGTCCCTGTGTGGAAAAAGAAATAACGCTTTGTCCCGCGAGAAAATTCCTCTGAGTTCTGTTTGTTAACCCCTGGAAAAGAAGCTCRTCTGTTGAAATGTTCYATAATCAGAAGGCATTGTGTTCTGAACATGAAACACTGACAAGGTTTTATGCTCTTTAGTGTTACGACAGTTTATATTTGTGTAAATTATAACCGTTCCTGACATGCCTGCCTTTTCCTGCTAAAACAGTGCAGCAAGTTGCTCCTCGTCCTGTTTCTTTTCCTGAGATGCAGTTTCACCTACATTGGTTGTAAATATTTCACACTAACTGCATGGTTTTTTTTTTGTTTGTTTGTTTGTTGTTTTTACTTAGAAGAGTCTAGCTTTGACTGCTGGTAGGCTTACTATTAATGTTGCTGTTTTTTAATTTAAAAGTTAAATAAATGTTTTGTGGTTTGACAGCTGGAGAACATTTGTCAAATWAATTTAAAATTCAACCTTTACATGATTCAAACAGTTGTGCAATCTGGATCTCTTTCTTTCAGAGTAAGCCTTAAATTTGTCAAGTTATCTTTAAATGTTGGACAAATTTCTATAACTATATTTAATATAATCTATGATAAGAGACATTATKCACATGTTAWAATAGTGATGAACAATCATTTTTTAATGCTCATTGTTACAAAACCAGTGATTTTCATAAAATCTTAGTTGCATTTGCAATTCTTTAGCATCAATAAACATCACAAAAAGAATCAGCTGACAGCTATTTCTATAAATATGAATGACYTTTTTATTTAAATGAAAGGCCCTTAAGTTTGGAGCTTGTTTCAAGTAAAAATATCCTTTTGCAAGAACTTTGTGAATTTATTAAATATTTCAGCTGAGTCATGTTTGTACAGAAAATGTGCCACATCCCTGTGTTGTAGTTTATTATTTCACTTATATTTTTTATTAAAGGATTTTTTGTTAAAATGAGAAATCTGTGTTCGTTTTTCTTTGATTTCCTGCTTTACTCCTTTTGCATCACAGAATTAGAATCAGTTTTATTCTCTCTGCAATTTATCTTTTTTCTTTTTAAACCTAACGCTGATCTGATCAAACACAGGATCAAGAAAACAGCTATTTGACCCTAAACTAAACCAGGATTCTGTTCATTTATAAATAAAGTTCAGATTATTCACCAATAATCTGTGCTGTAAAATAAGAATTTATTTTACAAAACACAATTTTTATCAGTATTTAGTTTTTCTGATTCAAGGTTAACTAAATTTCAAATGTTTATTGGTTTTATGAAAATACTCACTTTACCAGCATGATTTACAATAAGGTCTGCATTTCTCAGAAGTCCTTGGTCAGCTGGTTTTCCTCAGATCAAAATGAAAACAATGCAAACCAAGAAGTCAGTTCAAAGTTTGGCACAAACCATGAACAGTATGATGTCATTTCTTTTCACTTCCTGTATTGGTGTGTTTCTTTGTTTAACCAGACCTCAGCTGTCAGGTCAGGTTAAATCTGGAAATCACCTAAAATACCATCAGKGGTGTTAAACCCCAGCAGACAGGTYGAGGACTTGTCATTCACCTCTCTGTGCAAAATGTTTTTAAAGGAACTCAGATGTAATTTTTTTTATCTGGTTCTACCTTTATTGGTGTACTTTACTGCAGTTGTGTTAATGAACATATTTTATTTGATTTGGAAAATCTGCTCAAATCGAGTGTGTGCAATCTTTTTTATACAATTAAGATGCTTTTGTCTTGTTTCAGTTTACAGAATTTCATGTTGCTGTACAAACTCATGTCTGACTGAGAGCTGTGCTCCTGAAGTTAAAACATCAGAGATCGCTCCTCCTCCTCCTCTCTCTGTCCTCCTTCTCCTCTATGTCTCCTCTTTGTCTTTTCCCAACCAGCTGCATCTCTAATATCCTTCTACCAATAAACCCACTGTCCCTCCTGTGGACATGTCCATCTCAATCTGGTCTCTCTAACTTTATTTCCTTTTATTTCCCTTTATTTCCTCTTACGCTTATTTTTTTTGTTTGTTTTTCCACATGAGATTCAGCAGAAATGGGATCAAACAGCTCCACTCCGACTCCGATTCAGATTCCGACACAGACTCTRGCTTCGGCTCCACAGAAGTGTTACAAACCCAAACGATTCTCTGAAGTTTGTGGACAAAGACAATGAATTAGACTGTAAGTACTGATTTTAGTTTAATTTAAGACATTTTTTCGAGGAATAAATATCCCTTGCTGCCTTTCATGACATAGTGTTAAACTAAGGTGATCTTTTGTTGAGAAGTGATGGAGTTGTAGCTGTTTTAGTTTTGGAAAATAACGCACAATATCATGCAATATTACGTGAYGTCAGAGAATGTGTTGTGAATGACTCTCAGCTACTACCACATCAAATGTTAACATCTATAAAACTGACTGATTTGTAGCCATTTTTACGTTGACCAAGGTCATTTAGCTGCGGTGGCTATCTTATATAGTATGATGATACAGTGGTTAGCACTGAGATCTCACAGCAAAAAGATCCTGGGTTCAATCCCAGGTTTGGATCTGGGGTCTTTCTGTGTGGTGTTTGCACGTAATCCTCATGCCTGTGTGGGTTTTCTCCAGGTACTCTGATTTTCTTCCTACAGACAAAAATAGTGTACATTAACTTGCAAAAGAGATCTGTGATATCAGTGAGATTTGCGTGGTTAAGGAAGATTAAAAATGTGCAGAACTCTTGATGAAAGGGAACATCAACTGCATCAGGAAACCTCGTCTGGAGAAGGGAAACCGGGGCACCTCCCTGGAGCCAGGCCTGGGGGCAGGGAGCTCACAAGTAAGCACCTGGTGGTCGAGCCTTGTCTTCTGGGGCTCGGTCGGGTCAAGTCTGAAAGGACTACATGAGGCCAACTCCATGTGGACCCACCACCTGCAGGGGTGCAGCGCATGTCTGGTATCAGGCAATGGTGGGTCCCAGGCCATTCTGTTTCCTGGTAGCATAGACTAGCGCTGGGGACATGGAATGTAACTGGACCTAGAGCTTGTGCATGAGGTTGAGCGTTACCAGCTAGATATACAGTAGTTGGGTGCACTTCTACTCAAAGCTTGGCCTTTTTTTCTCTCACTTCAGTAGAAAAAAGAACTTAATATTAGTTTCTTAATTTCTTCATCATC
>NW_013952678.1:596955-598531 GCF_001266775.1 Austrofundulus limnaeus | reverse complement strand
ACTGAACCTTTCAAAATACTCACCTCATCTCCTCATTCCCTTACAGCTGATGACCCACTACCCTGCACATGTAAATAAAAAGCACTGACCTTTTTATTTCTGTCTCCTGGTCTGGTTCTTAGTTCCGCTGACTGTTGAACAATTTTATAAATCATATCACTGCTGGCAGTGTCAGAGGGAGTGGAAAGGTCCGAAGCCTCGCTCAGACTGCTGTGGAAACATCAGCTGCTATGACTCGGTGCTGGAAACACTGAAGACCTGCCCAGACATTGTCTTTGAGTTTTTGAAAGTGGTCGCTGGGTGCCCCTCCATCCGAGCCTGTCCAACCTGTGGCTCGCTGCTGGAGCATCAAGGAACTGGTTGTAAAAACACAATCTGTTCTCCGTGCAAAGTCAGCTTCTGTTTTATTTGTCTGAAGACATCTGCTGTATGTTTACAAACAAGTAAGTTTTCAGGACTGTGCTCTGGTGTCGCCCCCCAGACAGACCTCTGTAACTGTGTGGAAGAAATTATGCTTTCATTAACAGGCCTGCTCATACAGTTTAATTCAGAAAGTGCTTATCAAGTTAATCAAAGAAGACCTCCTGACTCCTTGGACTGAAATTACATCTTTGCAAAAACATCTAACTTAGGGATGGGCAACTCGTGGCTCGCAGGCCAGATCCGGCCCACAGAAGACTTCTGTCTGGCCCACTGATTGGCCCCGCCCCTACACAAAATAAACAATAACAAGAAAACAAACAAGAAAATATACATGTGTGTACAATCAGACACCACTCTTAGCAGAAGAACCACTCTTTCCACAGAACAACTGTGTCAACTTCTGAAACTGTGCCTGGAATCAACCTATTTCACATATGGGGAGCAATACTATAGGTAGAAACGGGTGTGCTACGGGCTCCCTAGTCTCCCCTATTGTTGCAAACCTGTACATGGAGGAGGTGGAAAAGAGAGCTTTGATGTCCTTTACAGGTTACTGTTCAAAAGAATGAGCCAGCACAGACTAGCTACATCGTCGGGTCAGGACTCTGCAGTTTACACTCATCTACAGGCCAGCGGTCACTCTTTTAGGGATGAAGAGATGTTTTCATCCTTGATAGAGAGGAACGGTTTGAGAGAGGAGTAAAGGGGGCCATCTTTGTGAAGAAAAACCGTCCAACATTAAACAGAGGTGGAAGCCTTCGTGTCCAGTTATCCTCCTCCTACAATGCTGCTATTGCCAGTATGACTCAGCCCCCTGTGAGCAAAAGGTGTGAATCAGGGCCCCAATGATACCAACACAAAGAGGGAAAAAACAAAAACAAGGGGACGTTGAGCCCCGCCTTCATTCACTACATGCACATGACACAACACCTAATGGTGCGTTCACACCAAATGCGATTTCAGCGTCAGGATCCTCAGGTTTACATGCAAAGTCTATGGTGGACGCACTTCAATCAGCGTCGGGAAGTTCTGCGGCGCCTCAAGCGCGATTAGAGCAGCGCGATTTGAACGATTTGAACGATCTGAGCATTCAATGTGCTTGATGCGCAAATCGCTGAAGTTAGAAAATCTGAACTTTTGCAGCTCGACACGT
>NW_013952678.1:593469-596945 GCF_001266775.1 Austrofundulus limnaeus | reverse complement strand
GGCTAGAGCCTGACAGGGCCAGAGGCCCCGAGCCCCAGCAGGCAGTCACCAGGCCAGGCCGGCACATGCCCCAGACCCCGAGAACCCCCAGCACACCGGCGGCCAGCCGCACACCCCACCGGGGGGCCGAGCAGCAGTGGGCCCCCAGACAAACCAGCAGGGGGTGGCGGCCCAGACCCCTGCCTGACAAATACCCAAACATACACATACTGTACACAATCGCACCATCTCACCCTCATCCTCACACCCACTCATTCGAAGACATACAAGGACGCCACATTCCACTCAAAGCTTGGCCTTTTTAGAGTCTTTGGGTGGTGTCATGGAAAGGTTGCCGTGTGCGTACTCCCTTGTTCTACTGGGTGACTTCAATACCCATGTGGCCAATGACAGAGTTATCTGGAAGTGGGTGAGTGGGAGGAACGGCCTCCCTGATCTGAAACCAAATGGTGCTCTGTTATTGGAATTCTGTGCTAAGCACTGGTTGTCCATAATGAACACCATTTAAGAACATAGGGTGGTCCATAAGTGTACTTGGTACCAGGCGACCTTAAATCATTAAGTTAGTTAGTAGCACAGCTCTAGTTAATCAGAGCTGTCAAGTGATTACCACTTGGTGGTGAGTTGGATCTGGTGGGGCATGGAATCTGAGCAGATCATGTTCAGGGCCTCCATTGCAGATGCAGCTTCCAGGAGCTGTGGCCTGAAGGGCATCTGTGCCTGTTGCAGTGGCAACTAAAGGACCCGCTGGTGGACACCAGCAGTGATGGAGGCTGTCAGGCTGAAGAAGGAGGCCTTCAGGGCTTGGCTTTCCCGGAGGACTCCTGAAGCAGTTTGGGTGGCAAAAATTGTCTCTTAACCATATTAAGAGTGACCCAGTCCCTGTATAACCAAAGCAGCAGCTTGCATTTCTGATACTTGTTCTCAGTGTGGGTTGGACTCTGCCAGGACTGTCCCTTGTCTCCGATTGTAGTATTTATGGAAAGGATGTCAAGGTGCAGTCTTGGAGAGGAGGGTGTCTGGTTTGGGAACCACAGGGTCTCATCTCAGCTGTATGTAGATGACAATGTTCATTTGGCGTCTTCGGGCCCAAATCTTTGGTGTGCACTGGGGTGGTTTGCAGCCGAGTGTAAAGCGGCTGGTATGAGAGTCAGTTCTGGGTCTCTCCCCTGGACCTGTTATTTCTACAACCTGACTTTGGAAAAAGTTTTAACAATTAAAAGTGAAGTTGTTAGCTCAACTTGTCGGAGCAGAGGTTTTATAATCCTGAGGCTGCAGGTTTGAGCCCTGGTCATATCAGGAGTAAAACAATTGACAAATCCTTCATTTTAGCTCCTTTGCTGTGGTGATGCTCGCAGGAAGAGGAGCTGAAAGAAAAACAACATGAAAATTACATTTTGTCTGTGTTTTTCTTCAGTTTTGTGTGAAGGCTTCCCGTCTCTGAGAGCTCAGATGTCCTGTGGTCACGCTGTGACCCCGATGTCTCTCGCCAAATGGTGTCTCCAGTAGCTGGAAGAGGTTCTGTCAACTAAACTGAACTGTTTGGACTTGTCTTCACATGAGGTTATGGTGATTAATTTAGATTTTTTAAACTCTTTAAAGGGTGAAAGCAGATTTACGTGTGGTCAGTTTGGTTGTGATGCTGAGTGGTCTTATACAGAGGTCTGTAAGATGGCTCTCCTGACTCCTTTGGAGAGAAGATACTTTAGGAAAATCATGGCCCAGAATGCTTCTACAGGCAGAGAAGTATGTACCTTTGAGTGGAGCACTTTTATTTTTACTCTGAATTTAGATTTAAAAGGTAATAATCAGTCTTTTGTTTTCCTCCACCTCTCAGTGTCCTGGATGCAAAACCCAAACTATGAGACAGAGCGACAACAACCTTTGTGTCCTCTGCAAAGTCTGTACTGTGCAGAAAAGACAAGTCCATGAGTTCTGCTTGTTATGATTGGCTATTTGGTGTTCATGTTTGATGATTGGCTGCCTCATTGTTTTCTGCACCACTGCACACCTGAGGAAGATTCTCCTAATAAGCCACTGGGGCTTTATAAGGCATCCTGACTGTCAGATCTTCGCTGATGTCGGGACGCGGAAGTGAACGCGACAAACAAGAAGAAGAGAAGACGACACAAAAATAGCTGATCTTRGCGGTTGGCATAAACTGGTTTGTGACTGGACTGCTATGGCAACTCAGGTTGAGGATGAGGGAGATGATGAAATGGATTTTGGTGACTGGACACCAGTACGTGGTAGTAGAGGATCAGGAAGAGAACGAAGTAGAAAAGAAGAAAGGTTGTTGGAGACACAAAGTAGCARACGGAGTCTAGAAGAAAATAGTTCGGATGAGAATAACGCAGTTTGCAAGAGGATTGTTGGACAGGAAATTACGTTGATCATAAAGTTTAGGAAGGAGGATGAAGGAATACAACTTAGTCCGCTAGCTCTRTCAAGAGAATTAAAAAAGAAGTTTGGAGAACTGACACTTGCTGAGACTCTTAGAGACGGGAATCTGTTGATCATAGTGAGGAATGAAGAACAGAAAAACAAAGTGATGAACGCCCACAGTATTTGTAAAAAACTGGTTACTGAGGTAAAGATTTTGGGAGAGGATAAAATAGTAAGAGGGGTGATCACAGGAATTCCAGTGGGTGAAGATCTAGAAAAACTCAGACACAGTTTTAATGGAAGTGAAGTAAGTAAAATCAAAAGATTGATGAGAACAGTTGAAGGTGAAAGAGTGGAAAGTCTCTCAGTAATGTTGGAGTTTCAAACACAAGTTCTTCCTGAAAGGGTAAAAGTTGGGTGTATGTGCTTTCCTGTAAGGCCATATGTCCCTCCTCCTCTCAGGTGTTATAAATGTCAGAGATATGGACACATTGCAGCAGTATGTARGGGAAAACAAAGATGTCCAAAGTGTGGAGGAGAGCATAATTAGGATGAGTGTAAAAATGGGAAGGATAATTGCTGTAATTGTGGAGGGCAACATAGGGTGACTTATGGAGGATGTGAAGTTAGAAGGAAAGCAATGGAAATCGAACAAGTCAAAGTTACCAATAATATAAGTTATGCTGAAGCTGTTAAAAGAGTGAAACCTAAGGAAGTTATAAGGAAAGTTCAACCGAATCCAACAACAGAGACAGAGTGAGACTGAAACTGGGTTAACAGTTGAAAAGATTCTGTTGTTCATTGCATATGTAATTAATTGTACAGATCAAGTTAAGCACAAAACAGAAAAAATCAAAATAATTGTGAAAGGAGCAGAGAGGTTTTTTGGTATTAAGGATATATCTTGGGAACACATAAATAAGAGGTTGGGGGCAGAAGGAAAGGCAGGAGGTCAGGAAGATAAAAACTGATCATCCTACAATGGAACGCTAGAAGCCTTATTGCAAATGGACAGGAGTTTAAAGGATTTATTAGAGACTGTAAAGATGATGATATATATTTTATAAGTATTCAAGAAACATGGCTTAAAC
>NW_013952678.1:591073-593459 GCF_001266775.1 Austrofundulus limnaeus | reverse complement strand
CCCATCCAGAGGTCCTACTTATTTTTTTTTCTACCTGGATTACTGAGATGCATCAGGACATTATACTGTTTATACTATTTATACTGTTAGGTTTTGTTATTGATGAATCTCTGACTTTTGTTCCCCACATTCAACATCTGATAAATAAGCTGAAGATAAAGCTGGGTTTTTATTTTAGAATCAGAACTTGTCTGTGTTTTGAAGCTAGGAAATGTCTTGTTGCTGCAGTATTTTAACCCATCTTAGATTATGAAGATGTGATTTATATGCATGCATCTTCTCACTGGYTGCATTTGTTGGACTGTGTRTCATGGAGCCTTGCATTTTATCACTGRTCTCAGAGCCCTTACCCACCACTGTCATCTGTRTACCAGCATTGGATGGACAGCCTTATCCACCTGCAAATTTGTTCACTGGCATATTCTTGTTTACAAAGCAATCTTAGGTTTACTTCCCCYTTACCTCCTGTCCTATATCAATGAGAAAAACACAGAAAGTCATTTTCTGTGTTCTGATGAGTTCATTTTATTAACAGTACCTTAGGTTCGCACTGATTATGACAAAATATTCTTCCACTTTGCTGTTCTCTCAGCCTGGAATCTACTGCAGAAAGACTTGAAGTTGAGGGAGTTGGTTTCTTTTAATGTTTTTAGGGCCATTCTTAATCAGTTTGTACTTAAGACATTTGTTTGTAAATGTTTTAACTGGTTCTATTTTAGTCCTATCTTACCTTTTATGAGTGTTTCTTGTTTTTCTTTTATTTATCATTATTTATCAAGGATTTGATTGTAGTTTAATATCTGTAGCTTTGAATTTTGTAATGTCTTTTTGCTGCTGCCATTCTTGGCCAGGTCTCTCTTGAAAAAAGAGATTTTTAATCTCAATGAGATCTACCTGGTTAAATAAAGGTTAAATAAAAAGGGGGAAAAGGGGAAATGCAGGAAAGTCAATAAGCTACTCACTCAGGTTTTGTACTAAAAATACGACAATATTTTATAACATTATTTTATCAAACTGTCTGCTTATTCTTTTTTTTATTTAAGAGGTTCAATTAATTGTTAGTTTATTGTTTTTTAATACTTTCATTTAATACATGAATAGCCTAAAGGTCCAAATTTTCCAGAACTTCTTGTTCATTTAATTTTCCTTCATCTTTTAAACTGAAAAATAAACAAACTAATAAGTTAAGCCTTCATTCTAAACATGACTGTAGGTTTGGCTCAAACATCAGACCTGTGCCACCACGCAGAAGTCTGGAAATCACCTGAAACACCTGCAGTAATGATTGTTACAATAACAGGGTTTGTACTTACGACTACTTAAAACCCAGAGGCCAAAGGTGCGTTCAAACTCTAAAAGAGCTGCCTTTTACAGGTGAAACCATAAATTAATAACAGAAATAAAGCTGTAAACATGTTRGACATCTAATCCCTCTGAATGTTAGGTGATTTATTTTAATCGATACCAAAAAGTGAAAGCAAAAGGAAAAGAAAGAACTTTGGCAAACAGGTTTGGTGTTTGCTGATAACATCGTCATGGTCAGAAGAACTGAACTTTGTGCAGGTCRGCGAGTTTCAGTTCAGAATTTAAGTTTAACACAACAGCCAAGATGTTCAACTGTTACAGAGCCCCATGATTTTTTTAATATTTATTATTTGGCATGCTGCAGGAGCATCGAGGAACTGGTTGTAAATACATCAGATGTTCTCGATGCAGGGTCAGGTATTGTTTTGTGTGTCTGATGACTTCTGCTAAATGTTTAAATACAAGTAGCTATTATGACCTGTGCTCCAGAGGCGTCRCCCACAGACAGACCTCTGTGCCTGTGTGGAAGAAGTAATAATGCTTTGTTTGWATCAAAATGTGATTTATTAAGCAACACAAATAAAACCAGAGATTTAACGGGTTTTTACTTCCTGYACTGATGCGTTCCTTCATTCCATCAGGAAGCTGCAGTCAGTTCAGAACACGGGAACCACCTAAAACACCAGCACTGGTGTTTGTTATGTTACAATAACAGCTTTTGCTTATAATTAAGGCATCGTTCTGTACTTTCCACTACTGTAAATCCAAAGTCCAGAAATGCATTTAAACTCCACGTTAATGTGAAACCATGAACTGATAATCAGAATAAAGCTGTAAACTGCTGCACTCTGCAGGTCATTTATTTTAATTGATACAGAAACTGAAAGATTACAAGAAAAAAAACTTTGGGGACTTTTCACACAGGTGAGATATTGTGCAGGTTAGTTACTCGGTGAAACACTCAACGCACGAGTCTGAACTGTCTGCAGATCACTACGTTTCGGTTCAAAACATCCTATTTTGCTCAAGCTTCAGACCTGAACAGCCACGGGTTTGTCTTTAATAATGTTCCCACTTATAG
>NW_013952678.1:584334-590453 GCF_001266775.1 Austrofundulus limnaeus | reverse complement strand
AATAATAATAAGGTAAATCATACTGGGAATAAAAAAGGTGCAGAGGGAAGAAAAAATCTTATCATATGCCCTTATTTTCAAAAAATAACTTCAACAAACAAACTCAAGTGTGAACGATCTTGTAAAAGTCTAACTTAGGATGAAATAAGCCTTTCCCACATCTCTCATACACAAGGTTATGAGGAAATATTTTACCAAGGGGTTTCTCACTTTTCGTTAATATCTTGACTGTGCGAAGTGAAAATGACTGAAATGAATGAAAACTCAGATGAGTTCAATCTGATCCATAATGTCTATGCAATTATTTATTTACACAAATTAAACAAATCATGAGTTACAACTTAATTGTGGGTAGTCAGTTTCCTATAAYAAGCTTTCAAAATTCTGAATCACGAACAGAGGAGATTATTCTGTCCATTATCTGATTAAGAGAACTGAGTGGTTCTCTTCCACGGTTAGAATGATCTGTCATGGCCTAAATAGAGTTCAGTTTGTAACAGAGTTCCTGTCCTCTTGTCTGGCCTGTCCGAGGCCTGCTTMGAGGCAGTAAATCTTGTTTCTTCACTCGAGGTGACCCCTACAATCTAATAAAAAAACACAAACGAAACAGCAGGTATCCTTCATATCTTTTTTCCACTAAATTATATAATATCCCAAGATTTGAAGGCATATGAACCAAAAGATGTATAGTTTCTTCTTTTTGCCAACAGAGATCAGTTTTTTATCATTTTGTGGTGAGACATATAGGAGTTGTTGGTTCAAATATTGAAAATATATCTCAATATGTCACTCAGAGTATGTGAGCCTATTCCCAGAACAAGCCTGAGCTTAATATATTTAAATTTGATTTGGTTATAATAATAATAATAATAATAATAATAATAATAATAATAATAATAATTATTATTATTATTATTATCAAGTCAGTTTGCTGTGGCAAATTAGACTGATTAGAAAGATAATCAGATAGTTGCTCAACTAATAGTGACAAGTTTCTCTGTTCATGAAATTTGCCTGTTTACCACACGAGCCAAACTTAAGAAAGAAAATATCTTCCATAACAACCACCGGAAGTCTAAGATTAAAGTTTGACAAGATGTTTTGAAAAAAGAAAAGCACACCACAGAAAACTAAAGGAAAAAAATAGTAACAACATTAAACTTTCTTACTTTCGCCTGGTAATGGCCCAGGTCCTTTTTAAAATTTCGTATTTGTCCCTTTGTAGTTGAAAAACCCTGCTGTGGGTAAAACTGAATGAGCTCTAATAAACCAAAATTAAAGACCAACACAGAGCATTTAAATGATACAGCAGTTTTTATTTCACTTCTGTTTCTATTCATGTGGAATATGACGTTAATGCTGTCTAAAACTAATGACATTGACAAACTGTGACAATAAAGAAGAACACTTTAATGAYGTTCAAACAGTCAACAAAAAATGTTTTCTTATGAAATATCACTTCTTTTTACTTCACATAATATTTTTAGAGGGTTCTCTCCTACACTGCCACATTTCAGGTATCAGGAAGCGATACCTGCTTTTTTATTTTTATTTACACATTCTGATGAGGTGGTGAAGGTTTCAGATTCCACTTCTCTTGATTTCATTTTACATCAGTTTTTTAACAAATAAAAACTTTACAAAAATATGTTATCACTATAAAAAAGTAGTCATTATAAAAAAGCCCCAAAGGAAAACCAAAATCGATGATGTGAYGACACAAAAATAAAAAGATAAAAAACAGGATCATCTGCAGCGCTGGTTGACTCTCAGCCTCCCGTCACCTTTGTCACCACCTGGAGCTGAGACCTGTTCTTGATGTTATATTCAGACAGTGGAGCAGAGTCCAGGTCCAGAGGCTTGCCTTCATGGATCAGACTCAAGTTCTCACCTGATCCTAATCCTGCAAACAAAGCGAGAGGCAAAAATATTTCATGCTTAAAGAGAACAGGACAAAGTGACTTTTACAATATCCAGCAGTATATTAGTGAAGGCATTTGTTTTAACTTTCTGTCAGCAGCTGATTGTTACCTTTCTTTGCTGATTTTTTAAATATAAAATTTCATAATTTGGTTATTTAAGCCTTATGTGCAGTATAATAAATTAAAACTATTGACATTGACGTTGACTCTACTAATAAACTCTTAATATAAGGGACACCGTCATTATTAACATTAATACTAAAAGGATCATTAAGTACGTTGGTCATGAAAGTTCATCTCCTGAGTTATTCATTAATTACAGTAATAACTGGTAGAATATACTAATAAGACTTACATCTGTTTATCGTCAATATATTTGACTGTATCTTTGACATCCTCCCTTAAATGTTGCTCCCAATAAATCTTTCTGTTTATYTCCTCAACCACAGTAATAAGCATACTTTTCTGCCCTGGTTGCAAAACTTAGATTTTAAAAACAGATGAATTACCTGAGTTGAGAAACTCCTGCAGTACTCTCATCTTCAGCTGATGAACTGTCTTGTGTCCCAGCTTGATGTGACATGTGCCCGTCTTCTGCTGCTGGACAACCCTGTTTTTCAGTTTGCCAGGGCAGGGTGTGAACAGCTTCCTCTCTCCAGTGGGGGAGGTGAGAAGAAGTTTAGCTTTGCACATCCTTGGTGTTGGTCAGTCTCTGATGATTGGTGTGGCTTCAGGCTTTAAATATAGTGAGAGAGTTAGGTGGGTCTAGCCTACTATCACTTTCTTATTGACTACGTCACCATGATCTGATGTTTATGTAGGCCCTATATTTGTGGGAATTTATGAACATTTTAACTTAAGACCTGCTTGACTGTATCCACTTTCTTTYTCAAAACTCCACAAATGATCACCTTTATTTCCAGAAAATTCTGCTTCACTTGCAAGAAAATATCTGACTGATCCAGGATGGGYTAATTAAACTAAACTGGTTAAAGTTTTGATGATTTTGCAAACTGTCAGTAGTAAAAGCTGGATTCAGATTTCAGAAAGAGAGATGCAGAACATTAAACACTGACGTGAGTCGAGGATCACTTGTCAGTTTTGCATTATTACAAGATGACCAACATGATGTTTGTGGTTGTTTGTTTATTGTTATGGATTCAGTTTAATTTAGTCTCCCATCTAGCCCTCACAGTTGGCCTCTTTGGGTCTTTACTCRTAAATTTGTGACATATAGGCTTCATTTTTTGTCATTATACCATTGGTGTTGTGTTGCCAGTATCAGTTAAAAAAGAAAACAAACAAGATCTTGTGTCATCAGAATGTAAATAGACAAAGGTTTTGTGCAGCATGAAAGTCCCGTGTTGTTTACTTTCACTATCTCTTTAAACAGAAGAAATCACGTTACTTCATGTAAAAGGTAATYACGTGATTTATTATTATTATTAGACAAACTGAGTCACGTGTGGAAAAGGGATTCTGCAGACTAATMTGTTGTTTTTGTTCAACACAAAATSTGTTAGAAGGGAAATGTGTCTCTTTTGTTGCTGTGATGGGTTTTATTTCATCAAGATAAGCTACTTTCTTTTCTTCTCTTGTAAAAAAAATCTAACAAACAAGCTGAGAGTAAAACAGACTSTGATCAGATCGACCTGCGGCAGGTTGAGGAGACTCGTCATTCAGCTCTCTGTGCAGGTAAAATATTTTATCTAAAGAAACTCAGAAGTGTTTTTATCTGCTTTTATTTTGTCAATGAACACATTTTATTTGATCTGCTCAGTCAAGTGTGTTACATATTTTTATACAATTAACACGTCCAAACCATCTCAGTTTGGTCTCTTTAACTTTATCTCCTGGGTTCTACCTCTGATTATCTCATCTCTCCATATGGAGAGCATTTTCAGTTGCTGCTCCGGAAWGAGCTACCTCTACACGTCAGGCAGGCCTGTTTTTAAAACTAATCTTAAAACTTATTTTGATTCACTGGCTTTTAACACTGTTTGAGATCTTGGTCTGTTTTAGCTGTTTTTTGCTTGTTTTTAGTGTTTGAAGGTTTTTAGTGTTGATTTGTTTTATTGTTTTTCGRCCCCTCATGTAYAGCACTTTGTGTCAGTGGCCGCTGTTTTAAAGCGCTTTATAAATAAAGTTGATTTGATTTGATTTGATCTCCTGAAACTAAAAAATAAGAGGTTTCATTTTTTTGTTGTTTTTTTTTACATGAGATGCAGCAGCTACTAAGGATGGGATCAAACAGCTCTGCTCCAGCTCCGACTCTGACTAAGTCTACGATTCTGGCTCCRGCTTCGGCTTTGACTCTGACTACGACTACGACTCCAGCTCCAGTTTCAGCTCCACAGAAGTGTTATGACCCAAATGATTCTACTCTGAAGTTTGTGGACAGAGAGGATGAATTAGACTGTAAGTACTGATGTTAGTTTCTGACTTCTTATAAACTAATTAATCATGTTGAGAACCCACACAGTGCACTAATACTTGGCCCAGATATCACAAAGAATGACAGCCCTTTGGTTTGTATTTTACACTTTTTGCAGCCATATGGTTTAAACAGAGGAAGAGAGTCTTATCAATGCGCTCCTTCTCTCTGTAATATAAACAAAGTTGGTTATGTTCAAAAGTCTGACATAAAAGTACMGCCTCCAGGGACGTGATCAAGAAGTCAGAGGTGTATGTTAAGAGGTTGAATCTTCATTATTAGTACAGTCTCTCCCTTAGATTCAGCCTGGGACAGCCTAGGCTCTTGAGAGTGATTGTTGTTGTTTTTGTTCTCATTAAACCCAAAGCCTTTGTCTCTGAGGCCTGCTGCTGCGGGCCTGATTGGAGTCAGAGATTGAGAGTAAAACTTTCTGGAAGAGAACCAACAGGTTTTCTGCTATTTTATCCAGACTTACAATTGAATTATTATGGGCTTCTTACACAATGATGAAATGTGTCTTCTGCATTTGACCCATCAGACATCRGATACAMCCAATCSGWGCAGCAGGCAGCTATGTGAGTGCCCGGGGCGCTGCTAGGGATTGGGTAATTTGCTCAAGGACACTATGATGTGTGGGCATGGCGGGGAATCAAACCTGTGAGTTACAGGTTCCAAGTTGGCTGCGCTACCACTGCACCACAACTGCCCAAAGTCAACCTCCAAAATAATGTCATGCAATATTATGAGACATCCCGCTCAGAGTACAGCATGTGTTGTGAATGACTCCCAGTTTCTACCACATCAAATTTTGTCTCAGCATCTGTCAAACTGACTGAGTTGYAGACATTTTTGTGTGGGCTAAGGTCATTTAGCTGAGTGGTAAACATACATATWGTCAATTAATATTTCCTGAAATGTTTAATAAATAAAGACAATATGAATGGTGAAGTTGTTGGATGCAACATGAAAATAACATTGTGTATTTGTTTCTTCAGTTTTGTGTGAAGGCTTCCCGTCTCTGAGAGCTCAGATGTCCTGTGGTCACGCTGTGACCCCGATGTCTCTCACCAAATGGTGTCTCCAGCAGCTGGAAGAGGTTCTGTCAACTAAACTGAACTGTTTGGACTTGTCTTCATATAAGATTCTGGTGATTTTTTTTTTTTTAACATTTTAAAGGGTGAAAGCAGATTTACGTGTGGTCAGTTTGGTTGTGATGCTGAGTGGTCTTATACAGAGGTCTGTAAGATGGCTCTCCTGACTCCTTTGGAGAGAAGATACTTTAGGAAAATCATGGCCCAGAATGCTTCTACAGGCAGAGAAGTATGTACCTTTGAGTGGAGCACTTTTATTTTTACTCTGAATTTAGATTTAAAAGRTAATAATCAGTCTCTTGTTTTCCTCCACCTCTCAGTGTCCTGGATGCAAGACCCGAACTGTGAGACAGAGCGACAACAACCTTTGTGTCCTCTGCMAAGTCTGTACAGTGAAGAAAGGACACGTCTATGAGTTCTGCTGGCAGTGTCWGAGGGAGTGGAAAGGTCCGAAGCCTCGCTCAGACCGCTGTGGAAACATCAGCTGCTATAACTCGGTGCTGGAAACACTRCAGACCTGCCCAGACATCGTCTTTGAGTCTGTGGAGGGAGTGACAGGGTGCCCCTCCATCCGAGCCTGTCCCACCTGTGGCACACTGCAGGAGCATCGAGGAACTGGTTGTAAATACATCAGATGTTCTCGATGCAGGGTCAGGTATTGTTTTGTGTGTC
>NW_013952678.1:576940-583546 GCF_001266775.1 Austrofundulus limnaeus | reverse complement strand
GGGGGGGTGTATTACCTAATATGTGGGGACCAGTTTTTGGAAAAACTCTTTTGGAGACCAACTGAAGTACTGACTGACCAATAAAATTACTTGACAAACAGATCTCAGAGTGTTCAAGTCTAAACTCCACCTTACTCAAAAAAAAAAAAAATCTGAAGGGGTACCTCAAGGAACAGTATTAGGTCCATTACTTTTTATTATTTACATGAACTGTTTGGACAATAATGTGCCATGCAACACTTACTTTTTATGCTRATGACACTGTTATTTAATGTGCTGCATCAACGCCAAGCAAAGCGCTCAACCTTCTACAGACTTCAACATTGTCCAGAGCAATTTAAAAAGCCTAAAACCCATTTTAAATACAAACARAACCAAGATGATGATGTTCTCTAACTCCAAGACTAAGGCATTTCATTTCGAAGCAGTTAAAACATTTCAAGGCACTCCTATAAAACCGGTTTCTCAGTGAAGCTCTTTCCTTTGCACCACATATTCAGCATCTAAATCTCAGACTTCAAAATCATTTCCTGTCTTTCTTTCAAAGCAAATAAACAACTGCTGCTATGTTTATGTCGTTTTTTTCCCAATCCACCTGGAATCAACTTCAATCTAGCTTAAAACTGAAGGAGCTGGTTTCATTAAATGTATTTAGGGACATTTTAAAAGTTTTCAATGCATTTGGGTGGGTATGTGGTCTGGGTTGGACTATAGAAATGAATGGAAATCAATGTTCTCATGATGATAGGAGTACGCATGTCCTCTATTATTAATAGTTTTTATTCAAATATTGCATTGTTTTCTGTAATTAATCCTTGATTCTGAATGATCAGCTCATGACAGTGTGAGGCCCATCCAGCAGTTTTCACTTCACACTTATTTAATGTTGAGTTTAATGTTTCCTCATGATCCCTACACTGAATAAAACTACAGCATCTGTTACTGTTCAGGTTAGGGATACCACTAACTTTCTGATATCCAGGGTTTTATTGACAGGTTTCAGAAACAGAGCTTTATCAATAACTGTGATGGTTAACAGATGAAGGTATACTTAAAACTAATAATTTATTGTGGTTTGTCATTATTCAGTAACTTTTTGTAAAACTTATTGTTTTCTGTAAACTTGTTCTAAGAGCGCCTCCTGCTGGGCTGAACATAGTTCAGATGGGAAGAAAGATGTCCTACTGTAGTTTATACAACAGTACATTTAATATCTGTAATTGTGGGTATTTTAGTTCATAGTTGGGCAATGGGCATCTACAGATTTGTTTTCAACGTGTGCTTTCAAAAGACAGACATTTCACAGGTGAATGAAATCTAAAATAATTTATTAAAGCAAAACACAAACATGCTGTCAATATAGATAATTAAAAAACAAAAAATTAAACTTATTTTAAATACAACACATATTTGAAAAGGATCCAATGAAAACCAGAAAGATTAGAGCAGAAAACCATCCAGTCAGAGACTAATGGAACACCATAAGTATAAAAACAAACAAGTGTAAACTAAAACAACTATATTTATTTAACAAGTCCAACTTTGAATTGCTGTTTCATAACCGTACATTAAACACAAAAATCAAGAGAATCAAAGCCAACACAACAGCCAGAACACCCATTATAATATATTTTAACTGTCTGATGCATGGRTTTCTCTCAGCTCCTCCTTCAACATCTGTCATTCTTACCTGAACTTCATCACAGAGCAGATGTTTGTTTACTTCATCACCATCATCCTTTGTTGTCTTCTGTTCCATCCTCTCAGAGGACACGGCTGTTATCTGATTCTCATCTGTGTTTTCATCTAATAATCTCTTTTTTTCAAGGCTCCTTGTTTTATTGTAAAATACAACAGTCTCATCTGACCTTTTACAGTCTCCAGGTTTAACATCAGGACTAACGTTTAGTCTTAACTTCTCAGTTTCTTCTGAGTTTTCAGGATTCCTGGCTTCAGCCTGAAGAGAGATTTCGCTAGAGAGCAGATTTCTGTTTTCTTCTCCATCATCAGTGTTTCTATCTTTTGATTTCACATCCTGTTCATGACTTGYTTCTACCTGTTTGTTGTCTCCAGTTGTTATTTTGGTTAATTTTCTGGGTGCAGGGTTCCTCTCATCATAAACAGGTAAAGATGACCTCTCACAGTCTCCAGGTTTTTGACTGAGCTTCACATCTGCAGCCACCTGATTAATATGAGTTACTTCAGCTTCCTCAGGATCCTTCACTACAGCCTGWTCTCCAGTAGAGGACAGACTTCTGTCTTTTTCCTGGTCACCGTCCTTAAACATCATGTTTTCATGACTGTTAGAGCTTTCTGTCTGTTTGATGTTGTCTGTTGTTGTGTTCATTGTTAGCCTTTGTGCATCACTCATGTCGTCCTGTGTGTCATGTCCAGCAGATACKTCACTGTCTCCAGGTTTTAGACGGACCTTCATGGCTTGTGTCTTCTGGATGATCTCAGTAACTTGAACAGGATCTATCACGTCTGATGTCCTGTCTTCTTGTCTGTCGGAGTTTTCTGTCAGTTTAACTTCATCTGTTGTTTTCATTTTTGGACTGTGTGACTCAGCTGACGCTTCACTGTCTCCAGATTCAGGATAAACATCTGCTTTCTTCTGTTTAGTCTCAGTCAGTCCTACATTTTCTGGATCTGGGACTTTATTCTGATCGTCACACGGGAGCAGATATTTGTCTTTTTCCTGCTCATTACTGTTCCGGTTYATGATTTTTTGATGAAAGTCAGAGTTTTTCGCCTCATGTTGTTTTCCTGTTTCCTCTGTCTCTACATCATTAAGTTCCTCCTGTGGTTCAGTGTTTACATGCTTTGATTTGATGTCCTGTTCATCWCTGACTAGTTTTCCAACAGCAGGTAAAGATGACCTCTCACTGTCTCCAGATTGTAGATTCACATCTGTTGTCATCTGATTAATATGAGCTACTTCATCTTCACCAGACTCCTTCACTACAACCTGTTCTCCAATAGAGGGCAGACTTCTGTCTTTTATCTGGTCACTATCTTTGGACATCATGTCTTCATGATTGTCAGAGGTTCCTGTCTCTTCACCTCCTGATGGTTCACTCATGTTACCATGTTTGTCAGCTGATGTTTCAGCATCTGGTATTGTCTCAGTTTGTTCCAGTGTTTCAGAATTTGTGACTTCAGTCTGAGTAAACAGATATGTGTTTTCCTCCTGGTCATCAGTGTTTTCATCCTTTGATTTCATGACATGTCCACGGCTGTCAGAGTCCTCCGTCTGGTTGAGTTTCATCGTTGGCCTGTCTGCATCACTCCTGTCATCCTGTGTGTCACATGCAGCAGAAACACACTTTTCTCTGTCTCCAGCATTAAAATCATGACTAACTTCTGGTCTGCTCTGATCAACCACAGTTAGCTCTGGTTCTGCAAGATGTGTGCTTTCAGTTACTTCTTCTGAAGACAGCRGATATCTGTCTATGTCCTGGTTCTTATCCTTGGAGGTCATGCCTTCAGGACTGTCAGAGGGTTTTTTGTCATCTTTTCTTCTTCTTCCTTCTWTTTCCTCATCTCTAAATCCTCCTGGAGGACCACTCCTGTCAGCTGATGTTTCGCTGTCTCCAGGTTTAACATCGATTATCACATCTGGTGTTGTTTGATTAATATCAGTCAGTTCTATGTTTTCAGGATCATTTCTTTCTTTCCGATCCTCATTAGGAGTCAGAGTGTTGTTTTCGTTTTGGTCTTCAGTGTCAGACTCTTGTTTTGTCTTCTTTGTTTCCGGCTCATTCTCATCTGTGTTTGCATTTCTGGATCTCTTCCTTGGTTTGTAGATTTTTTCTTGAATGTCTGCTACAACAACTAGATCGTAMAAAATACACATTTAATCATCGTGTCCAGCATTTTGATGTATTTATTAATGTCAAGCATCAATTTATCCTCACCAAAGAACATCTGCAGAGTCTTACCTTTCTTTCTGTAAAACAGAAGATAGGCACTGGCAAATCTGTAAAATGAAGAAAATGTATCATCCACAACATTTTAAATATTTGTTTAAAGTTGTAAAGTTAATACATGTCAACAACTGACACACTTATATCAGTACAATTTGAATATAAATGTTTGTTTTATAAATGCTGCAGCATTTATAAAAACACTGCTAAAAGACAACTTTTTTACCACTTTAGCCCTATTTGCATGGGATATCTGTGAACTCCATGGGATAAATAAATTACTCCCCAACATCTGATTTTTGTGTGACAAATTCGCACGGGATAACCGAAGTGATTTTGCTGAAATGTACGGACATCTSCCAGATATGATGCTGWCATGCTGCGCTACGGCCACARCTCAGCRCTRCCAGCAGTAGCCAGCTRTAAACAAAAGGCTACAAACAGAAGAAAATGATTGYTACCGTACAGTACAGTGATTTTGCTCCTTCTCTTCAGCATTTTCTTTTTGACGCCGTACATTACGGGTCRATAAGGTCTTGCTGGTCCATGACCCAAAAKRTTTTCAATGCACTCCTCTGCATTCTTAGCCAAAAGCAAAGAAAAATGCATCAAGGAAATAAAAAAAAAAAGCCTAACTAAATAGCGGATCYCACCCATTTTTGTCCAAATCACAGAGATGCCTTTTTGCATTGGATTAGTTTTACTACAGGACCTCACAGTTCAGCAAAATATAGTAGGTAATTTGCAGGGGAATTTTTACTTTACAAATTACTGACATGGCCRATTCGTAYGGGATTAACAACACAGACAATCTCTGTAATTATTACAAATAGCTATAACAAATCCTGTCAGAACAGGGCTTTTGTCGTACAAATGTTTCTTTTGACATCGCTTCAAGTATTTGAGAATTGAAAAATACAGATATATTTTTAAAAAATCATAAAAAAAATTTTAACTTGATATCTGTTCAGAGATTAGTGGATATCAAATTTCACTGTTTTGGTTTTTTTTTTTTTACTCTTTTTGTTACTTAAGAGAAATCTGCAAAAAGCAAAGATAAGAGCCTAGTGCACACTCCTCTACACAACTACACCTGAAGATGAATGATTTGAAGTATAAAATGACCAGCAGATCACACAGATTCATTTTCCAGAGAATCAACAGCCTCTAAATCTTACCTTGAAATGTTCTGTGTGTCTGTAAATGGACTTCTGTCGAGCTGTGAGACAAACAAAAGTAAAAGTTTATGTATGCCCTTTACAATACAGTAGATTTGGATCAACTTTTATCATCAAACAAGCTTCTAAATCTCACCGGTGAGACTCTGACGTCATCAAAGCTGAACCATCTTTCATCATCCTGGGACTTGATGGTTGCTGCGTAATGTCCAGCTCTCAGATCCCCAAAATGATCCACAACAGCGTAGAGTTCATACTTCTGACCCTGATCAGATGTATGAACAAGCAGAATGAGCAGAAAATATTTAGATTTAAGACAATAGCGAAAACAATCAAGATTCTAACAAATTTTAAACTACACTAAAGCTATACCTCTGGTATGTTCAGGGTGTAGGGAACATCAACATCACACTGGATCTTGACAAACGACATGTAACGATAGCTGAAGTCAAACCTCTTCAGCAGCAGAACCAGAACATCTGGATGWTGTTTTATCACATATTTCTAAATTAAATAAACACAGATTTCAATATTATTCCTATATTAGTTAAGTCATTATAAAATCTGGAGAATTATTTGTATTTTACTCACACTAGAAGCATCAACTTTGCAGTCACATCTGTCACAGTACATCTGGTTGTCTCCAGTGAAATGTGAAGGTTGGAAGTATTTATTAAGGCCATCGACCTGAAAAACACACCTGTGATTACTTTAAAGAAATACTCTAAGTACTGAACAGTGTAGGAAAATGTTAGAAAAGGTATTTCTCAAGTAAAAAAAATATAAATATAACATGAACCAATCAGCTCTTTAGAATACATAAAGCAGAGTTATTAAATTGGTGGCCTGTGGGCCATATAGGGCCTGAAGGTGACTTCTGTCRGCCTGCCAGTGATCCCCTAGCCTGGCCTTCCTACACAGTTCTGCTCAGTTCTAGTTTCCCCCCACTGCCTGGTCTGGGATTTCTCCCATAGACAAGGATTTCTTCTGTAGAATTTCAACCGGGCCAAACAGTGAGGAGTTTTAAAAGACTATGTAGATTTTTTGCACCATTTTAGTCTGCCTGTAGTTCAGCATTTGCAGCAGAGGAAGTGAATGAAGCCATTCAGTCTGTGTTGAYAAGGCTTCCAAATTAAATTAAAATTGTCTGACAAAGCAGCAGCTCTCATTTACAGTCRTCTCGTTCGGCTCGGTACTTCTCTCCTCTCAGTAGGGTTGTTTACAGTGAATGCAATTTCTGGTTAGCCTCTTAGCTTAGCCTCTTTCACGGTCGAGCTGGCGCACTGCATACGTCACAGCCAAATATTAGCRATTGGGTAAAATCAGATCTAATCATTTTAAACTTCAGCAGAGGCCACGCCTCCAGCAAGAAATCAGTTCTCAACAGCCAAGAGTCCAGACCCTCTGTACGAAACAAAGCATAACACAAGGACTGGTTTTTACCAGGCTCGTGATCCCCCACCCCCCAAAATTAAAAATAAATGTGTGTGTGTGTGTGTGTG
>NW_013952678.1:571795-574858 GCF_001266775.1 Austrofundulus limnaeus | reverse complement strand
GCCTGCTGGTTTCTTCCTTAGATTGTTATTTTATGTACAGTGTCCTGAGACAATGTATGTTGCGACTTGGCGCTATATAAATAAACTGAACTTGAACTGAACTTGAACTCAAGAGATATGGTTTAATTAATGCTATTGTTATTTATAATTTATACTCAGTACTCCATCATGACAAATTTGCAGAAGTACTAAAAATACAAATCTTTAATTATTACATTTAAACCAGTAAAAGACGTTGGCAAGACGTTGAGAACTTCGGACTCACCACGCTGTAGTTTCCACTGCAAGAATCCTRCAGTTCAAAGGGGAGATGGCAGAACGGTCCATCTGAGTCGGTCACTTTTAAACAATTAGTACATGTGGTCCTGTGTGCCATTCTTCCATGGAAGATCTGAACAAACAAACCAACATAAACTTGTGAAGAAGTAAACAGAAACAAATGCTTTCTTGTAACAACAATAGTCTTTACCTTTGCTGCATCTGGACTTGTCATGTTTAAAATCTTCTCAAAGTATTCTGCTGCATCGCGCTGTTCAGACACTGAGATACGAAAAAATGACTTAATGTGTATTTCTTTAAAAAACAATTCATAATTATAGGAGGATGCTGGGACAGGGTGTGATGGAGACCCCAAAATGAAGAAAACAAAGGAGAAAGACACAAGGACTGAGTGTTCACATACTTGAGTCAATCTTAAGTGCTTCTATTATTTTATATGTGTATGTAGTCCCACGCAGTAAGTCATCAAACAAATGTTTAAGATCAGCATCAATAAACACCTCAGTGTCAGGATTGTTTTCTGTAAACCTGGACAAATGGAAATGAGATGAAGCTTACTTTAATACATAACAAACAACTAAACAACAACACAACAACCAACCTGCTGACTGCTTCTCTGAACTCTCTGGTCATGAACAGAACCTGCAGAACACTGTTCAGGTAGCAGGTTGCTCCATGGTTGTACAAGCCGTGGTGTTTAACTGTTGGTGCAGCTGCTGGGAGAGTTAGATAGTTAACATATCATTTGTTTTGTAAAGCACATGACTGCAGTGATGTGTTTCAGTTGCTGAATCATTTTTGTTTCAAAAATAAAGAGATTAAATTGTTTTTGATATGTCTCAGTATATAAAACCTTGCAATTCCAAAACAATATATAGGATTTCTTATTTTTTCTTATACCAGGTTTACACAGCTGTGTTTAAATTACCATGTCATACATGTACTACATGTCATTAATATGACACTGAACGCATATCAGGTCTAAACCAATCCTTCAAACTGGTTTAATACAAATATCATTAAACTCTAAAATGATGCAGACTTTTGGACTTGTAGTTATCACTTACCAGGAAATATCCTTCAAAAATTATATTGGTTCTTATCAAAGGTCACCTGAGATTTGATAACCACTTAATTTTAAGAATGGAAAATATATGGGGGTAAAATAACTAATTTGGTCTTTTAATTTGAAGGCAAAGTTTACAGAGATTACCTTCAAACATTTAATGCTCTGTYCCAAGGCAGAAATGCCAAGTTAAATAAAAATCTACAACAAAAGCAGTTTGATATTGTCTGATAATGGTTCTGAATTCACCACATATTCTTACCTTTAGAGCTGAACAACAGTTTGTACAAAGTATCCATGTTTATGTTTAGTGTCTTCTGTCCATCAGTCCATTCAAATCCCTCCTCCTCCTCCTCAATCTCTGTCAGTCAATTTAAATTGCTATTGTCAAGAGAAACTAAAGTAAAAGCTCAATAAATAATACAAACCTACATTTAGTTGTGAGGTTTAAACTTTAAAAGCATTCCTCAGTTGATTACAGGTTATTTAACGTACAGACGCTCTAGAGGCCGTTTTACTGTAACTTTACTGCGAGCTTAAATTTACTTTCTCTTCCTGTTGGGCGACTAAAATGCTGCGTTCAAAGAGCCTCGGAAAACGCGGTTTTTCAGACAGGCCTATGATTTCAATACGGGTCCAAATGTATCGGATTCCAGTCAAAATCTAAATATTAAAAACACAAATGCGAGTGTTTTTAAGCTAGGAAAATAATTAAAACTTATTGTGAGACTTGTGCACACGAGCTTTGTTTACACTTTTTGGCTAAATAAAAAGGACAAGCTTTCTGTATGTAGAAACAATAATTATTTTTAGCAAATTCCCATTAAACTACACACTACTGTTTAGTTTTTATGTGTTTATTTCTGTTGTAGCTGCTCTCCTGAACAGGTGGGTTAGAGAAGCATGAGTAAACCACTTGCTCCTAACTATTAAACTGAGCAAGTCTGTACTTCTATATTAGGGCATGTCCTATTTTAAACAGCTCTTGAAGAAAAATTTTTTTGTGTTTTGTTTATTTCTTATATGTATTTTACCTATCTTCCATTTACCATAATTATTCAAGCATTATACTATGTGTATTTTAGCTCTTGTGTATGTTTGGTGCCATTTCTAAATCTTATTCAAAATCGAGGTGATACAAAATCAACTTTTTTGAGCTTTATCAAAATTATACCTCGAGTGTTGCTTTGACTCATTCATAAATGTTTGAGAAATCCTCCACATGGTAGYCATGTGGAGTTGCCCAAACACTTGCTGGTACAAAGCTCCGCCTATTCACACAAAGCTCCTCCCTGGAGCTCAGTCTGCAGCCGAGCTCCCGCCCTCCTTCGAAGGTTTGTTGTGAAGATGTGGTGAAGTGGGAGTGTCGAAAATGGTAGGACATTCTTAAAGAGACAGAGACGAATTTCAAGGTGTTTAAGGCTGTGATGTGACGTCAAATTTATTTTTGACATATACAAGAATTTCACGTCAACCAAAAGTAACAAAGTTACTTGATTGTGGCAYGTATAGAATGGAACTATGTGTCTGGAAAATACATAATACCTATTTAAATAAAAAAAATTCATTTACCTCAATAAGTCAATAAGAGTTTACTTAAAGAATCAATAAAACACTATAGAWGACAATCAAAAATTGTTTTCTTTTATTCATACAATTTCTTTTTTATGGCTTGAAGCAATGCTACACATTAAAATATTTAATATACTGTATATATA
>NW_013952678.1:569169-571759 GCF_001266775.1 Austrofundulus limnaeus | reverse complement strand
TACATATACATATACATAGTACTTCAGATGCCTTGATAGAATTAATTTTATTTCTGTCACAGACTGATGCAACAAATAAGTGTTAATCAAATATATTAGCTTTCATTCTGTATAAACACAAATACAAATGAAACATGACGTTTTCATTTTCAGACGAAGTCAGAAGGTCAAAAGTTCAATAAAAGCAGCAACACACAAACTGTATTACACATTACCTCTTAAACTGAATTTTTTGTAATTTTTCTGGAACTTCTCTGGAATTTGACCCAGAATTTGTTCTTTTTCTGTAAGTTATGATCAGGTACTTCTAGCTTTACACCTCGATAATCTTTTAATCTTGAAACATCTGACTGAAGTGACTCGCTCTGATCCACRGAACATGTTGGGTAACTGATGTTTGTTGTGTTTAAATCAGACTCGGGGTCAGTATTTCTGTCATCTCTGTCTTCTTCAATGAAAAAAGAGACTTCTTCTACAGTTTTTACAATTAAAGGCTTGCTAGTAATGTCAGCATGAATCACCWTTTTTGTTTCTGTTATTTTCTTAACTTTCAGTTTTGACTTCTCTGAAACATGTCGTCTGTCTGCAGCTTCTTCCAATCCTCTGTTTGTTTGAATCGTTTCTKTCTTCTTTTCTTCTCCACTCTCAGCTGCCTGGTTTCTTGTCGGTCTCTCTCTTCTCTCTGATGCAGAAACATCTGGATCTTCATCAGTTTTCTGATTTTTGCTTYTGATTAGTCTCTTTTTCTTGTCTTTTTGTSTGACATYCAATTTAACGTTTCTCAACTCCTGATCTAACCCTTTGTCATAGTCAGGTTTTTTATTTAATGGYTTTCTTCTCTGTGAATGTGGATCATCTGATTCACTCTGGTCAGACTCAAACTCATTCATGCTCTTCATTTCTGTCTGACTGATTTTCTCCTTGTTTGTGTTTCTTTTTGAGGGTTTCTTCTCTTGTTTTGGTTTCTTTATTTTGCTTTCACCAGTTGTGCTGTCCCAACATTCCTGACGGCCATCTTTAACAACTTCTTTTCTCTTTGTTTTAACATTTTTACTTCTCTCTTTGTCAGCCAGTTGAAGGTCAGTATCTTTTGTAGAAGGATGGTCTTCACTTGTGTGCTCATCCACTGAGTCAAAACCAGAATCTGCAGTAACAATTAGTCATAAAATATCCTTCAATTAAAGCAGCTTGATTCGTTCACTTATCAGCTTATTCTCACTGAAATATTTACTGATTCTTACCTTTCTTTCTGTAAAATAGAAGATAGGCTCTGCTGGATCTACAGGGAGAAAAGAGAAAGTAAATTTTAAAGTGTTTACATGTCCATTTGAGGAACGTTTCTGCAACCAAACAATCAAAAGTCAAAGTCTTTTTGTCTGGTATCTCTTCCAGAGGGGAGGAGCAGAGTGAGTCCAGTGTAGCTTATTGAACCTCCTTTATGGTATTTTTTRTTTTATAATGTCTGGATTGCAGTCAGGTTAGTTCAAGTTCAGATTTCTTCACCACAGTCAGCTGTTGTGATTGAAAAGTAGTTTGGCTTCTTTTTTTTAATAAACAAAGTCTTTTTTGCAGTTGATGCAGCTCAGAAGAGAAGTAATTTGTTCCAAGAGTGTACGTGTAGGTGTGGCTGGCGGGGTTGAGTTCTGGTTTGGTTGTTGGGTTTTGATCATAAGATAAGATAAAACTTTATTATCCCGAAGGAAATTCATACTGTAAGCTGCCAGCTGCTTTAAGTCACACAACACTGAGTGGTAAAAATGATTTTAAAGAGGAGAAAACAGCATGTCCGACACAGTGAGAAGTTAGAGCGAGAAGACTTAGCACAGAAAGTAAGGGGTACTAAAATAGAGAAAATAAGCTGTTTGACAGAGACTTGGCAATTTTTTTCATGTGTGCAGCCCACATACTCAGCTCTCACAAATGCATGTTCCTTACAAATGTGGCACCTTTTAAAAGGGAAATCAACAGACTTTCCAATGATATAAGAGTTATTGCCAAGAAGCATTGTTACAAGAAAGAAATAACCTACCAAACTCAAAGATGCTAAGTTTATATACAACCAGTCTAAAGTGCTAATAAGAATAAGGCATTGCACAATACTGTACAGATATAAATGTTAAATATGCTGCAAAAAAAACAGAAATTACACAGCTCCATGAGCCTACATTAGTTATGGGGCAGTAGTTTACAGCAGTGATTCCCAACCAGGGGTATGTGTACCCCTTAGGGTACACGAGCATATTACAGGAGGTACGGGGAAAAATTTCCCAGGTGTGTAAAAAATATATATATATAGGACTGAGATATGCACGGCCCTGTGATTTCTGCAATGTGAAAAATGCAAACAGAATCCCAGAATTGACACAAAATGGAATCAATCTAACATAAAATGTGGAATCTTAAAGAATTTGCTCATTTGAGTGAGTTACTGATATATTTTGGACGCTGCTGCTTCCTTCCTGGTTTATTTATTTTATTACTTATTCACTTTCAAGGCAACATACACTCACCGGCCACTTTATTAGGTACACCTGTCCAACTGCTCATTAACACTTAATTTCTAATCAGCCAATCACATGGCGGCAACACA
>NW_013952678.1:562537-568301 GCF_001266775.1 Austrofundulus limnaeus | reverse complement strand
GACCATGTCCATCCCTTTATGAACACACATCATGGATGTGCAGCCGACAAATCTGCGGCAACTGTGTGATGCCATCATGTCAATATGGACCAAAATCTCAGAGGAATGCTTCCAGCACCTTGTTGAATCTATGCCACGAAGAATTGAGGCAGTTCTGAAAGCAAAAGGGGGTCCAACCCGTTACTAGCGTGGTGTACCTAATAAAGTGGCCGGTGAGTGTATTTATCTTTATGTTTATTATTTGAGTTGAAAAGAATAAAATGCCTGAGAATTAAATGCTCTAGGGGTTTAAATAAATAATTTTCATTTAATAATCAGCTGTGTTACATTATAGTTTTGGAGAATCATCATTACGTTTGACTGAAGGTAATAGTGTTATGACAAAGAGGCTCAGGGGTACACAAGTTTAAAAAGTTTGGGAACCACTGGTTTACAGGACGAGACTTACTCAGGTTTAGTTCACCTCACAACTTGTCTGACCCTCAAGATTTCTACACTGAAGATAGTTTAAAAATTATTAAGAAGACGCCTCTTTTGGACAAATACATATTGTAAAGCTACAATTAGATGGAATATATAACCTACTGTAAGTGAAGTCATAACAAAAAGTCCACAAGTCAGCCTAARTTGTCTAAAATGTTTAGAGAGTTACTGAAATCTGATCACAAACACACTGAAACACATTTGGGATTATTTTATGTCCTAATGTCATGTGTTAGCTTTTACTACATGTGAATAAATCAACCAGGCAAAATCCCTGAGCAAGAGTAATCACAAAACTTACTTTGCAAAATTCTTATTGTCTGGGAATGGATTGCAGCCGAGCTGAAATAAAAAATAAATAAATAAAGAGCAGTGATGTCTTTTAGGAAAGGCTACATATCTTTGCAAAAAAGATTTTAAAAATCTTCTAAATCTCACCGGTGTGACTCTGTCTTCATCAAATCTGAACCATCTTTCATCATCCTGGGACTTGATGGTTGCTGTGTAATGTCCAGCTCTCAGATCCCCAAAATGATCCACAACAGCGTAGAGTTCATACGTCTGATCCTGATCAAACAAAACTGCACGTTAGAAAAAAATAATAAATAACCAGAACTACTTAAAATGAACATATCAAATAAAATAAAATGGTTAACCTGTGGTATGGTCAGGGTGTAGGGAACATCAACATCACACTGGATCTTGACATACGACTGGCTCTGATAGCTGAAGTCAAACCTTTTCAGTAGCAGCACCAGAACATCTGGATGATGTTTTATCACATATTTCTGAAGAGATAAAGAAAACACAAGAATGTTTTGCTTCCATTACATTAATCTCTGTAAAACAGTCTGAGACGTGTTTTAGTATTAATGTACTCACAGCAGATGAGTTAACTTTGGTGTTACATACTTCACAGTACATCTGGTTTTCTCCACTGAGCTCCGAAGTTTTGAAAAACTCCTCAGTGCCACTTTCCTGSAAAAAACAAATGCAGTTGTGTTTAGTTTTGAGAAAAAACTGACAAATGAGCCCCARACAGTGTAAGAAAATATTCTTATGTGTTTGCAGTAGAAAAGCTTTGAATGTTACACGTGAACTTTAACAAGTCTGAGCATCAACGTACACACGATAACGAGGGATAACCAGGAATTATTAATAAGAAAAATCTATTAATAATTTTGGAAAACAACAAAAAAGAAAAGTTTGATTGGCTCCAGCAGCCATCTTGAAATTGTAAATGTGCATCAATGATTATTTTTCTGAGTCTCGTTAACATTGTATTCATTGGTTCATGTGATATTTTGCTAACAGACAGATTAAACACACACGCAGACACAGGTAAAAACATTATGGCCTGTCACTAAAAGGCAGGAGTTGTTGTTTTTACTGAAATGTTGGCGGGAGTGGTGGCACAGAGTTTAGAGAAGGTCMTATGGTTAAAAGGTTGCTGGTTCAACTCCCCCAACCAGCCCCAGTCTGAGCAAGGCCCTTAAGCCCCTCAGCAGGCAGCCCACTGCTCCACATCTGTGCTCATGTATGGGCCAGTTCTGGTGTCAAGYTGGCACTGCTGGCATGGCGAGTGTTTTGTCAACAGGATRTGGGCCAKGYCWGGCAATGATGGCACCATTTTTAAGATGCCACAACTGGCCCGGTTGTGGGTTGGTGTATGTGGTGCCGGCCCATGCATGGACCACCTCTGGCAAAACACATCTGAGCCATTAAAGGACTGTCATTCTTTGAGATATCTAAGCCAAGAACTGCTTAGGTTCTGACATGTGGGTCAGAACTGGGCCAGACCAGTTGTGGGATTACTACTTTCAATCCTGATAAAAGTGTTTGATCACATTTCACATCACAAACATGTTTGTTACAGAAACAGAGTGTCAGAGTCTCTCTTTTATTATTATTATTATTATTATTATTATTATTATTATTATTATTATTATTATTATTTATTTTTAATTAATTAATTTTTTAATGTGTGTCAGAGTGTGAGTCTCACCACGCTGTATTTTCCACTCAGCAGTTCAAGAGGAAGATGCCAGAAGGGTCCAGCTGTGTCCGTTTCCTTCTCACAAACAGAACATTTGGTCCTGTGGACACTCTGTCCRTGGAAGATCTGACAACACAAATAAACCTCTGAAGAAAAGTAGTTTTTTTTTCCTAAACAAAACAATGTTTTTATTCTGTTTTTAAAAAGTCTTTACTTTTGCTGCATTGGGACTGGTCCGCTTTAAAATCTTCTCCAAGTATTCTGCAGCATCTTGCTGCTCAAACACTGAGAGACGTGAAGATTTACGTAAATATTTATTAATAAAACTCATGTATAATTATTAAAATACCAAAATGTTTGTTTTAATTTTATAATTATTTATCAAAATGACTATTAATTAAATCAATGTTTAATTACTAACTGGATTAAAATTCACACATTCTCATAAACATATTTTAAAGAGTTTGCGTGTTATCAGACTGTACCTTTGTCAATGTGCAGTGAAGTTAGTATTTCACATGTGTCGGTTGGGTTTTGCAGTAATCGATCAAACATTTCTTTAAGATGTGGATCAATAAAGTCACTGTTAGGATCGTCTTCCACAGACCTAAATAAATATAAGGCAGATGTTAGTTGGTTAAAGTGAATTTTCAGCATTTATTAAAGTAAAAAACCAACCTGGTGACAGCTTGTCTGAACTCTGGGGTCATGAACAGAACCTGCAGAACACTATTCAGGTAGCAGGTTGTTCCCTGTTTGATCAAACCGTGGTAGTTCTCTGCTAATATAGAATGGCTTTAAATTATTMATGCAGGTCGTAAATGAACTTACTAAAAAAACAATCATACAGCGTTCAGACACAWGACTTTAGAGTTTATATGCTTAATTTGATTTGTATCTTGGATTCTAATAATCTGACACAAAATGACTCAACCCAAATCAAGATGGAGGCCACAGCTATAACAAATCATTTCTGCAGATATGAGCTAAACCCTATGTGGTAGCTGAGCGGCTCTCARCACTGAGCGCTAACTGAAATCTTACAATATCACATGATCAGGCTGCTTTTGTTTGGGTTTTTTCTCTACCTCAGTGCTCTTGTTCTCATTAAAATGTGTGTTTTGTTTTGTTTTGTTTGTTTTTGGCAAAGTGGTCTGACTGAATGCACCTAAAGTCCCAAGTATGGCAACAAGCACAGTGTAATAATTCCACCATTGTATTTTGCAAAACTATCTTGAAATGTTTAAAAATAATTCAAGCTGTTTTATTTCTATTGGGATCAAGTTAAGACCAAACCCTTTAGTTTAATAACAATCTGTTAAAACTGAGGTGAAACTCCTGATTGTAAATGTTCTTTCTATTTGTCACAATTGATAAAGTGCAGCGTAAACTGTCAGAATTTGATCAATGTTATCTAAAGAGCTTGTTTTTCCTGATCCACATCATCACATATTTTCAGCCGCAGGAACTCATCAGATTGCAGGAGAACAAACCTCTCAGCTCCATGTTTCTTCTGATGATCGGTTCATTCACACCTCAGGCTGCCACAAAGACACAGCTGATAGTTAACTGCAGTTCTGATTTTAGAACACAAACACAAGCAAAATTAATTAAAAAAAACACACCTACTGTCATACACACATCCTCCTGAAACCAACACTTCAACTCCTTACTGAATCTCACCAACACAGTCTTTTTTTAATCTGTCATGTTCTTACTCCTCCAATACTTTCTCTTTCACTTCTCAACACAAACACACAATGCTGCATTCAAGGTGCGTCGGAAATGTCACTTGTAATAGGATTTGTGATGAACTGCTGCTGAAATCAAGTCTACAAATATAAAAATGACCTCAGGAAAGGTTGTGGACAAATAATATCTTACCTGTTGTAGATAACTCTTTGAAAATTTGACCAGACTGGCTTACTAAAAGATTGACTCAGGTGGATTCTTGTCATCTTACTGAACGTAAAAATGCTTTTGCAGTAACGCTATTTTATAAACCTTTACAGCCTTTTTTCCCCTTCTTCTTTTGACTGTTCTGTATTCAGGGGTCACTGCAACAAGTCATCCCCCTCCACGTCACTCTCTAACGACCTCCATGTTCTCATCTCCTCTTTGGCCTTCATCTTTAGGTTCTTTCACACCTCAGTCTGGGCCTGAGACGTGTTCAGACCCCCTCTGTGTGTTTCTTGAATGGACAGAGGTGGGGAGGAGGGCTGTGAATAGAAATAGGAAGCGCAAATCAGATCGGTCTGAGCGGCCATTTTATAAGATTGTCTTCTTTTCTTCATCTCCTTAACATACTTCCTGTTTTCTTCCACAGTCTTTGGAAATATTTTTACACATTTCTAATCAGGACAGTTAAAACATAAACGGTGTGTTGGAGCAAACAAGTAAAACATGCAGGAGAGACCTGGATTGGACACACCAACTTTGGCTCATCAGAATTTAACTATTTTTTAAAATAGGWATCAATCAGATTATCTCAACAGGTAAGATATTAATTGTTCATATATAATCATTCTGCAGAAACCTATCTAAAAAGAAATCTATTTACTTTTTTTTCTTGTGTAAAGAAGTCTGTAAACAAAAGATTTGACATGAACAGTTTTATTTAGTGCAATAACAGAACATTTTGTTCAGAATACAGGTGCAATAACAATCAAAACAACAAAACTTGAACATTTGTAAACAGTAACTGGAGGTGGCGGCTGAGGCAGCAGTGGGGGTCAGGAGGAGGTTCAGGTGGTCTCGGTCATGCTGTCAGTCCTCCAGGAACCTTGATCACCAGCTGGATGACCGACATTTGCTGGATTCCATATTCAGACAGCAGTGAGGTGTCTCCTTCCAGCATCTTATCTGTGAAGATCAGCCGCAGGTTCTCCTCTCCTGGACAGGAAAACAAACACAGAGACGATAAAGAAATGTCAGCTGAAGTCATAAGATTCATGCAAACAATCACAAGATATAGAGACGCTAGAGAGCAGTTTTACATTAGTTCATGTGTTATAATAATACTGAGAGATTTCATCAGTTGCTTTGCAACAGATGAACAGGTTTATAAAATAGCGTTACTGCAAAAGCATTTTTACGTTCAGTAAGATGACAAGAATCCACCTGAGTCAATCTTTTAGTAAGCCAGTCTGGTCAACAGMTGTGTTAAATAATCCTACTTCAAAATGTTCCGATTAAATTATAAATATTTGAAGCATTGAGGACAAATGTCCTGATGCATCTCAGTAATCCAGGTAAAAAATCAAAAAGAAAAAAATTGTATAGGTC
>NW_013952678.1:560531-561978 GCF_001266775.1 Austrofundulus limnaeus | reverse complement strand
GGATAACCACACTGCTCCAGGGCCTGTCTCTTGGAGGAGAGACGAAACGTTTCATTAGAGAAGAACCCGTCCAGAAGACCTATACAATTTTTTTTCATTGAGGACAAAAGCTTTGTCTCCTCCTCGGCTAATAAAAATGCTATCTTGTTATAATAAATTTTGGTTTTCTGCGTCTGTAATGTAGTAATCAATCTTTTTATTTCATTTTAAACTTTGGACTTATAAAACTACAATGTCATAAATTCAGAGAGTGACTGAGTCCTTGTATCTAAACACTGTATTTAAATACTATCTGAAGTCAYCCACAGACAATATTAGTGGCAGAAATTAAATCAATTTGAGTTTCATTTTATGAACATTGTTCATTAAAACAGCTAATGGCAGCCTGAGCAACAACTGGGTAAAAAACAGCAGTGCTGTGCAAAAATACACTTTCACTTTTTATTGTTGGGTGTAATTTGTGCTTTAAATATCTGTTCTTTTAATAAACTGTAAAACTGTGACTTCATTATTTAAAGCAATGCTCATTTTTATCCTTTAACAACTGGCAACTTTAACTCACAATAGCTTGTTTGATCATTTAAGATTTTGTGTGAACAAATAAACTGAAACCCAGTCTACAAAYGTTATATAAAGGTGCTGTATTGGTTAACAAACAGCCGCAGCTTTGCTTCTTTACCTGCTGTCTCCGGGAGTTTTTCAGCTATTTTCTCCTTCAGCTGACGGACCGTCATTTTCTGCATCTGCTCCTCAGTGTTGCACAGATCGATGAACATTTTCTCTCCTCTCAGACCGTGAACCATCACCTGGTAGATCTTGCCCATGTTCCCTGCTGCTGGGTGAGCTCTTCTCCTCTGAACTGTTTCTGCTTCTGCTTGGTTTGATAAACAAAGTGCTGACGTCAGAGACCTCAGAGCATCAGATGCTTTCACTTTCTACAGAAAGAAAACATCGTTAAGCTGTTAGTAAACACTTTCTTTCTTATTCTGAGCATTATATCGTCTTGTTATTTTAGTTTACTAGCATTTTGCTAAGGTATTAGTTGTGCTTTTAACTAGCCTTTTATTACTTTTAGCTAGTTTTAGATAACTTTTTAGCTAACATTTTGCTACTTTTAGCCAGCCTTTCGTTATTTTAACAAGCTTTTTATTACTTTTTCTAATCTGTTATTAATGTTAGCTAGTTTTTTATTACTTCAAGCCAGCATTTATTTACTTTTTGCAATCATTGTATTACTTTTAGCTAGCCTTTTATTGCTTTTAGCTATGTGCTTTTAGCTAGTCTTTTTTCCCTTTAGCTAGCCTTTTATTGCTTTTAGTTAGGTGTTATTTTTAGCTAGCCATTTATTAATTTTTAGCTAGCCTTTTGTTACATTTTTCTTTTAGCTAGCATGTTTCCCTACTTTTAGCTAGTCTTCTGATTATTTTAGCTTTAACCATATATATAT
>NW_013952678.1:554206-560331 GCF_001266775.1 Austrofundulus limnaeus | reverse complement strand
TATATATATAGCTCTACATTATGTAAGGTAATGTTTATTTATAAAGCACTTTTTAGCAGCAAGGCGATACAAAATTCTTTACATGATTTAAGAAATGATACAAACAAATAAGACAAAGAAAAAAGGCAGAATAAGACATTATAATATATTAGGTAAATAATGTAATCTAAGACATCATAACATACTTTCTGTGTATTAATCTCTGGGTTTGTAGTTTCATGGTACTAATCTGGTTTAAGTGTAGTTAAGTATAATGCATAATATATTGGCTGTGTAATATACTAACAATTGCTTTATAAGTCCCAGAAGACAATCACATTTCAGCACTATATAAGTTACAACAAACAAACATACAGAAAACAGAGGAAGACCTGTGCAACAGAGCGGGGAACACAAACAAAAACACATTTGCTGGTGGAGAAGGTGCAGTGCAGGGGGTTGATGGTCTTTGTGAAGTGTGTGTGTACATGTGTGCAATGTAATGTGAGTCTGTGCACCACTGCTTAGGTAACATTCTACCATTGTCCTGATAGATGGAGTAAAGTTCATCAGTCGGCATTGAGCCTAAGTCAAAGCTGCAGGTGTAGATAGGAGTGCGGATGAGAAGCGTCTTGTTTACATACCATCAGGGAGAATTTAAGATAATCAGCACGCCAAGGCTGAATCATGGAGCCAAATGCAAATAGCAAGAAAATGTTTTTTCTTCTGTTTTAATGTCTGCTGGTACATCCCAAGGTGGCAAATCCAATCAGACGAATTGGTGTGCGCATTCCACCCAAGCCTCCAGAGATAAATCAGCCAAGCATATCAGTTCYCACGTGGGCCACGTCTACAGGAACAAGGATATWTCCAGCTAGTTGTCCCAGCCAAACAAAGGTCCCCCCTTGGAATAAATTTGATCCAAACTTTCATTAAGAGACCAGCTAACCAAATCCATAAAAATAAAAATAGCATATTGAGAAAAGTTTGCAAAGGAAACGCTCAGCAAGCTAGACATAACACACAGCAAGCAGGAAAGATAGGGGAGGTAGGAGAGAAGGAAACAACTTTTCTTCAGCCTTCACAGATTTTCACAGAAAAGGTCATTTTTCTGATTATCAATTGTTTATAATTGTTTTTGCTACACTTAAAGCTTTCTCACCTGGAAGGCATCAACATAAATATTAGTTGTTAGTAGGTGTTTGTGTATCAAAAGCACATCTAGCTCCATGTGGACTTTGTTTTTATGATTTAATGACTTGCTTTATTTACCCCTGTTTATTCAGTTTCCTTGTATCTGTTCATGCTGTGGTATGATTTCTGGAAATCACCTTGTTTTCCAGCAGAGGTCACATGATCAGGGTGTGTTCAAGATGTGTACGGTGGGTTTGGTCTTTTTGGTTTGACGTGACTTCTCCTAAACAACAGGAGCTAAGTGAAAGTGAAAAAAGAAACAGACACAGCAGCAACTTCAGAGTGAACCAGACAGACTGAAGAGGATTCCTTTCTGACAGGAAGCAGAAGAGCTGATCTGAGCCACAATGAGCACACAGGACCAGAACCAGAAACAATATGACGCCCGAGACACAACGCTGAAATTTGTCAAAAGACCCGATGATCTGGATCCAATGCGTAAGGACTCAAAACTGTCATTGTTATTCAAATGTTCTTATTACATGTTTGTTACTTTCAGTTCCTGCATATTAGCTCTAACTTAGTGTTTTCCTCACACTCTTGGTACATTTGCTAAATTTTGTGCCCCTCAGCCCCTGAAGAGGGAGACCAGTGTCTCCGAGCAGAGATGTCCTGTGGTCACGCTGTCACACCACAGTCACTCACYGGATGGTGTCGCAGCCTGCTAGATCAGGTACTTTCCACCATCTCTCTAGAAAATTTACTTCTGCGTTCTCATTTAGACTTCTTTACTGTTAAACTGTATGTTTGTGAAGTGTTTCAGTTGTCCAAACTTAATGGAGGTCATTTACCTGCTGTGATTAGTGACACAAAACTGGACAGACTTATTGTAAAAAGCTAAATATGACACCTKTTCCTCCTGTCAGTCATAACAGGTGTTTTGTTTGCTCCTGATAGGGATTGAGAAAAGTAATGTCAATTTATTTATAACACATTTAAAACAAAAGTTGACCAAAGACTTCTGACAGCAGGATGCACGAATGAAACCAAAGGACAGAGAGCGTCAAGAGCAGAGATGCACCAATATGAAAATTTCAGCCGATATAATTATTGCTGTTATGGCCGATAACCAATAATTACTGATATTACTCAAACACACAAATTATATTATAAATATACGCACAAATACACTTGGGTCTTTTTGATACGTAAATAAACAACCAGACCTCTGACATGGCTCTACTTCAGTTATTCCTGCTGCGCAGCATCAATATCACTATCATGATCAAACAGATGCTGCTCAACCAACCATCTCCTCTCCAAAACAGAAACACAAAGATAAAAGTGGGAAATCAATATCGGACGTTCATATCGGCCCAGTTTTACACATCAGGCCGATACCGATATGAATGCCGATATATCGTGCATCCCTAGTCAAGAGAGTTATTTTTACCAAAACTGATGAAATGCAGGAAATGGTTCCTGTGCAGCATCACAACCAGTTTCATTTTGTTCTAATTTTTTTCAGGGCCAGTACAAATTTAAGTGCCCTGCTTTAGAGGAAGAAACCATGCAACAATGCGGTGCAGTCTGGTCTTACCAAGAAGTGCGCCGGCTGGCCGTCCTGACACCGAAGGAAATGCAGCACTTTGAGAAGAACATTGCTCGTCTGGCTGCCATGCAGTACTGTGACTTCAAATCAGTGAGTGACCTTCAAATCAGTATTAGAAATTGTAATCAACTTCAGTTTCCTGCAGTGTTGAAGACTTTATTTTTCCCCGACAGTGCCCTGGCTGTAAGTCCTACGTTGAACGTGAGGACCTGACCAACCTCTGCGCGCAGTGCTTAGTGTGCACAGCGGATAAAAAGAAAGTGGTCCAGTTCTGCTGGCAGTGTTTGATGCCGTGGAAAGGTCCAGCTCCACGCTCCGACCGCTGCGACAGTGACGGCTGCCTCAACCACGACCTCGAGCTGCTCAGGACCTGCAAGACCACCGCCCTCCCTCAGGTGCGGGGGGTGGACGCCTGTCCCTCCATCAGAGCCTGTCCCACCTGCGGTCAGAAGGTGGAGCACGACAAGACGGGCTGCAAGAACATCATCTGCCCTCGCTGTCAGGTGGAGTTTTGCTTCGTGTGTCTGAAGCTCACTCCTGAGTGTCTGCAGACGAGTTCCTACTTCATCCCCTGCAGCGATGGAGTGGCTCCCAGACAAACATCCATACCTGTGTGGCGCAGAAACTAAACACACACGAGTATTTCACCTTAACTTTTTTCTGTCTTCTAGCCTTTAACAGTAAGATTCTCTAAATCTGAACGTTTTAGTCCTTCTTCTTGTTCATGTTTGTAAGCTGTTTGCACAAGAATTTCCTGTTTAGAGATGTAGCTGACGTTTCATTCATGAGACCTGTTTTTTTCTGAGATAATGTAAATAAAGTTCTGTTTTAACTGAGTGAAGTCAGCTCATCCTCACACCTCTGCTGTGAGCTGGACACAATGAACGGCAGCAGAAAGTTTCAATATAAAACACGATTTATTGAAAATAACACTGAAAGGTTTATAGGCATACAAGTTAACTATTGTTGCAAAATCCAATGAAAGATCTTTCATATTAACTAGGAAAAGCATTTCTGTTCACTTTGGTTACAAATGATTTCATAAAAACTTTAAAGGGACAGTTCAGAATTTTTAGTTGTTAAAAATGAACAATGTTAGTCGACAGGTAAATGCACAATTTACATTTTTCTCTTTTAAGATGACCAAATTAATCTTTATACAAGGATGTAATTGTAAAGATACAGTCCAGAGTTATTAGAACATTCTCCCCATTTCAACTGAAAAGATGTAGTTTTCTGCTCAAGTGAATTCACTACAGTTTCTTTTTTTTAATCTGTTCTTCTTTTCTAAATCTTAACTATAAATAAAAAAAACTGGGCTGGCGCAGCTCAGTCCATCTGACAACAAGACCTTGTTTTTGGTCAAGCTGACAACTCTGCCAWCATTAACTACAAAGACAAGGTGGATGATTCTTCAAGGTACAAGCATTTTTTTACACATTATATAATAAACTTGTGCACAACACAAGTTTGCTTTTATTTTTACAAAACTAAAACAGGTTTATTGGTGATCGACCAGACTCAGCAGCTGCAGCTTTACAGCATCTCAAACATGAAAGCAGAGCATCACCTAGTGGAGTAATACAACAATCTACAGTAGAGGCAAAAAGGTAAAAACAAAAGTGAAAGGAATGCATCATTTTATAATATGATAAATTTGAGATAAAAAAAACACTTTTATAATGGGTTTCAATGGGTATTTCTCCTCAAAGGAACAGTATAGGTTAAGTAGAGTGACTGGGAGTTTAGGCAAATATTTGAGTAGAAAAATGACTTTAGTCCTTAAGGCTTTGATGCTTGTGGGTCCAAAAAGTCAGCCAAATTCTCTAGACTTCTTCGAGTTTCACCTCCACCACACAGATTTACAGCCAGCTGTATAATGCCTCCATGTTGAACTTTATATTCAGAWACCAAATCTGAGTCTCTCATCTGCCGCCCATTGAAGATCAACCGCTGCTTGTTTACTGAAACACACAYAGATATAACAAAAGTTAGAATTATAGTTATTAATATACAAGCAATAAACCATATGGTCTGCTACTAGTACTTTTTAAAGAGAAGGTAAAAGATTAAACCAAACCAGGGTAAGCAGTGAACCAGTAAAGAGTCTCAGTTCTTCAGAAACCAGACCATGGAGCTAAATGAACACAAGCTCAAGTGTTTAAAAGAAAATGAAATAAAGATGAAGATAAAAAGAAGATAGTAAAATATTGGGAGAAAACGAAGGGAAAATGTGTTTTTCAAGCATAAACAAATAAATAAATTRCAAATCTAAAATTTATATTATTTCACTAACTTATATTTTGACTTGTTACGGTTTTTAAAAATGAAGTACAGAATTAGTGCTCTGTCTATGCAGTCAGTAACTCATGATAATCTCATGAAGGAATGTCCAAAAGGACCTGAGAGTTTCAAAAAGTTCACATCAGACCTCATAATGCTCTTTTAGCAAACAGGAAGTCAGTGAGGAAACAAACACCAGAGAGACACAGTCTGACGGGACAGCAGAGACTGGTACAGAGGTTTACACTAATCCCACCTGGAGGTGATTAATGCTGAAATAACTGTCTTCATATTATTTTTAAGAAACCGTGGATTTGAGCTCAGAAATATTTCTGGTTTGTAGATAACAGATCTTTAACACAGAGGAATTYAAAAATAGTGTCGATCCAGTCACAATAATCAATAATTCTGCAGAATTTCCTTCAGTGTTTAGATTGGACATTGTCTTATATGTGTTTTAAATTTACCTGGAACACTTTCCTTTTCTGCTACCTTCTCCTTCAGCTGCAGCACGGTCATGTTCTCCATCTCCTCAGTGTTGCCCAGATCCAACACGGACATTTTACCCCCCAGGCCCTTGACAAAGACCCTTATAGATTCCATTTTCTCCTTCTCTTCTTCTGAACCTGTGTTGAGAAAWACAGCAAGATTGAGTGTCTGAAACTTTCACTTTTTATTTCCACTTTAAAACAAAATCACAGAAAAACATCTCCACAAGACAAATCTGTTCACGGGTTTAAAAACAGAAGGAAAAGAGGGAACTTACACCCAGTCGTTTTGGAAACTTCTTGTCACCTTTGGACCTGCCCATAAAAGACGGAGTCATCGGTTTCTGCTGAGAATACGGTGTGAACCATCCCTACACAGCCACTGTTGATGTACAGTATAAAGGACGGTGAGGTCAGTCCTGATTTTCCTTTAGTTTTTGTGRTCTTCATGGACAGGTTRTCTGCTGATCCTCATCCCTCTAGTTCCTCATCTTCTTTCCTGAGATTAGCTTGACTTTAGCTGAGTCATCTAAAATTTTATCTTGGTGTTTTTCTGGGTAGATGGAGGTGCAGTGGTGTGTGTGTGTGTGTGTGTGTGTGTGTGTGTGTGTGTGTGTGTGTGTGTGTGT
>NW_013952678.1:551746-553831 GCF_001266775.1 Austrofundulus limnaeus | reverse complement strand
GTGTGTGTGTGTGTGTGTGTGTGTGTGTTCCTCTAAATGTGTTTGTAAAAACATCTAAGCTGCTGCTGCACTCCTGCAGGTGGAGTCAGACAGCTTAAATTTGCCTCTTTTTTATGTTGTCTCATGTTACACATGAAACTGAAGACTGAGTCACCAGAATTTGTCAAAATAAGAATTAAAAACTCCTTAATCTGTGGATCCATGGAAGAAAATGTCAGAAACAATTCTGAAGCTTTGAGGCACTTTTCTGAGCAGTACCAACAGGGATCAATGATTTTCTCTACATTTCCAATTCACTGAAGCTGTTTAATATCAGCTGAGAAGTCTTGATATACAATTTGGGGTGTCCTTGTTTAAATGTCAAGAAATTCTTGTAAGAATTTGCTAAAAAAATATGATCCAGACCCATTTTCCAAAGCGGCAAAAAAATAAATAAATAAATAAAACCGTATTTCTGGAAACGCTCATGATATCAGGATCATCAAGTATCAAAATTTGTTTATTTTGACCATGTTGATAGTGATCTGGGACATGGCACCGGACACCAACAAGCTCATTGGGTCCAGCAATGAGTCTAACATTACATTTCAGACTGATGTCTGAGAAAAGAGTCCTGTGAATTTTAGCTTGATGTTTTTCTCTGTTTTCTTTCTGCAGGACTGACTTTATGTGGAAAAGCCAAGGTTGCTCCTTCCTGCTGATTCTGTTGCAGCACCGTCCACTTTATAAAGCTCCACTGCAATGCAGCTTTGTGTGTGTGTGAGTGTGTGTGTGTGTGTGCGCGCGCACACACACACACACTCACATAAGGTTTCTCAAAATCAGCTATATTTTTTATACTTTTTTATACCCTGCCTTTTTCTCAGCTTTATACTGAAACACCTCAAAGGTGGTTTGTGAAATAACCTTTGCTTCAACAGTGGATGTGTTGTACTCCATGATCAGACAGCAGAGACCAGTTTTCTTCCAGATGTTTTCCATTAAAAGTTACAATGATGGGTCATTTATTTGATTTATAAACTATTTTCTGCCAGTTAAACGCTGAAAAACTCCTGTTTTCAATTATTTATGAACTAATAGTGTAATACTCACTACTGAACTGAAGGCCATGTTTTCTTTYAAAGAGCAGGTTCTGATACTTACCTGCAGAACATTGGACCAATAAAATGTTGCTACATGTAGCTGAATGCTAAAAGTGACACAAAATTCTGGTTTTCTTAGCAAACAGTTCCATACTGGTCCTAAAAGTTTCTRCTTCAAAAGCCCTTCAACTGTATGATCTATTGAAAACATTCATGCACCATTAGTGAGAGAAGAGACTGGTTCTTACCTGTGTAGATTTTCTTATTTTTACTGTCTTTTATGGTAAAATATGACAAGTTACAAACGCTCCTCAATCCTGATCAGATACAAGGATTATGTTTGTGCCTCTGAGACAGAGATCCTGCATAAAATATGATYATTTAAATACATTTCTCAGATGTGTTCCTCTGACTCTTCTGTTTAATTATGCAGTAAAAATATCCACGTTATCTTTATGGGTTCCTCTTTAACTTTTTTTAAATTGATGTGGATCTGCTCCTCATGCACAGTTGGAGAMATAAACCTGTGACATGCATCTATACACAGTAAAAGGAAAATGTAGTTCAGACATTTTTGAACTTAAATGAATATTAAACAGCAGGTAAACTTTATTACAGCCTTTTTTCTCTCCAAAAAAGATCCCACACCCTTCTCAAAGAAGCCATCATAGCATTTTTAAACATGAAAGTGGAGTTTAAYGAAAAAAGAATTCACAAAGAGATCAGGTGTCGTCTTCAGTAATTTATTGTTTACAWACATTTTTCCAGCAACTGAGAGACCACTCAGAATAAGAAGAAAAACCCAACTTTAGTGAGTTTGACAGTCAGGTTCTTCATCAACAACAGGATACATATCTTTCTGTCTTCTTAATAAAACAATTACAATATTTTAGATCAGGTAAAGATGTTCATTTAAATATGTTTATAATGCTAATTAAAACAGTTAATAAAGATGATTATAATATTAATTTTAAACAGTTAACAGATTATAATGATGTTTTTT
>NW_013952678.1:549807-551736 GCF_001266775.1 Austrofundulus limnaeus | reverse complement strand
AAGTTCTAATGAGTAAATTTTTCCCTGAAGGAACAGTAGAGGGTGGTAAAAGGACAGAAAGTTTACAGGAACATTTGGAAAAATTCTGACAACGTTTTGAAAAATTTGGAAAAGATTTTAGTGACAAGTGACACATTTCCAAAGAAGACAATATTAATAAAGTTAACAGACACACCAAAGAGATCTAAAAACAATAAATGTAGTTTTAAAATACAAATACTATGACCGACACTTTCTTCAAACTACAGTTTGAGTCGATGAGAACTTTACAGTTTTTTACAATTGATGACATCCATAGCACACTTATTTTAACTGACACACAAAGAGCTAAACCTCTCAAGTCTCCAYAATTCTAAACACATTTTCTGCTTTACACACATGTTGCTATTCAAAATGACTCTTTTTAAATGAGCCGAACACAGTTCTCATGCATAAGACACAACTATCTGACATTTTCATTGTGCAATTGTTTCTTTAAAAGTTGTTACATGTGTGTGTGTGGAGCCCTGTCAAAGACAAATTTCTGTAACCTTTGCTGTCAGACAAATACATTTTTTTCTATTCTATTCTATTCTATTCTGTTCTAAAGTCACAAGTTTGCCATTTCAAAACACTGCCATTCAAATTGATGATACATGAGCTAACTGGCCAAAATATGTTGTACCTGGCCAAACAGCTGACTGCTTAAAGGTTAACACTCCAATCAGGAGCACTATAAAAAGATCTCACAACAACAATGGAAGATGTTGCAGAGAGAGGAAGAGGGAGAGGTAGGGGTAGAGCTGGTAGATGAGTTCCTGGATAAAGAAGACAACAACCTTCAAATGAAATCAGTGCAACCTCAGTTGATCATGTCATCAACCACTGGCTGACAGGCAGCTGGACAGAGAGCAGCCCAACCTGAGCCGTTTTACTGTTGCTGCTGTCATCTGGACATTTAGACTGGATCACAGGTGTGTAACCAAAATTTATTTGACACATTGTAGTACACCCATGTCATAGTGTGTCAGCTGGGTGACACCTGTTTACTTTATGAATGGCTGATGTCATACACTAACTGTACAAGTTCCCTGTACAATTTACTCTGCTGTGAGGGGAAATATCTTTAAGTTGCATTGTATAAGCCCTGTATCTATTTATTTATTTATTTTGTGAGCATATTTTTGTTCATTTCAATATAAATATATATGTTGTGCATTTGTTGCACTGTCCTGTTTGGGGGGAAAATAAAATGTTTCAACAACGTGTGTCTCTGCAAATATTCCTGTGCATGTGAACAATCTGAAGAATTTTCTACAAGTTGAACTATTATAGTATTATGGCAAGCATACTTGAGTGCTTTACATTATGCCCAACAGTGTGTAGTTGGTTAGACAAAAACTGGTAATATGCATGTCGTGTGTGCCACTTGATGCAAAAGTTTGATTTTGACAATGCTGTATGCAGTTTTGGTTGCAGTGCTTCATTTTGCAGTCTACATGAGGTATTTTATTTTGAAGTTTGGTTGTGTGGTTTTGTGAATTGTGTTTAGTGTTTTTGATAAAACCTAGTTTGCAAAATTGTGTTTCAGCAATTGTAAAAAACTGTAAGATGATTTTTAGAAAATGTTAAAATTATAGAACAACTTAACTGTTATAGAAATATGCAAAATCATTTTTGTCATTTATATTTATCACAGCTGAAGACTTTTTGGTCATTTAGGCTGTCAGAAAGAAATATAACTGTTCAGCTGAGATTTTTGAATGAAAGTTTGCTCTGCTGCTGTTSAAGATCCAGAGATAAAGATGGTTCAACAGGTAGATAATCTGGTTYAGTTCTGGAAAACTTTAGTCCATGAGAGGACTACAAGACTCCTCAAAATGTCCTGATGCATCTCAGTAATCCAGGTAAAAAATCAAAAATAAAAAAAATTGTATAGGTCCTCTGGAC
>NW_013952678.1:540765-547108 GCF_001266775.1 Austrofundulus limnaeus | reverse complement strand
ACAGCTTGTGTCCATAAACACATAAATAAATTAAAAAACCTGCAAGTAAATCTCTGAAATCTGCAGGAATAATCTGTTTAAAAACACAAACTCATTCTTGACAGCAGACTCCAATATCAGAGGTCAAAGGTCAGAAAAGACTTCTGAGGACAACGCAGGTTATTTATGAGGTTTTTATTTACTGATATCAGTTTTACTATAAAAACATGGTTTGAATGTTTTATTAGAACTTCTTTAAAAACAGAAAGTGTTTTTTATTAATCTACCTGAATGTTGTTCAGACACGTCTGACTCAGTCTGTCAGCAGAACCAGAACCAGTGTGTTTCTGATAAAACATGTTGATTAGAAATAAACTCACTCAACTTTAAAATGCTGACATCAGCTGTATTTTTAACAAAACCACCTTCATGTTGCTGGTTTCTTTTCCTCAGTTTGGGTTAGGTTGGTGATTTAAGTTTGGATGTCTGAAGAYGAAAAACAGAAACTAAATATGAACTCACACGCTATTCACACGTTCACAAGTTTTTTACTTTTAGTTCCTTTAGAGCACAGAGAATTTGTCCCACTGAAACTTTAGCTCTCACACAAACATGTAAAATAATGTCCTGATACCAGRATGAATCTGAAGCGTTTGGGTCAATATTTGCTCGTGTTCAGCTGAATGCTTCAGAGCTCATTGTTTGGAGCTTCACACAGCAGATGGAGCATGATGCTCTGCATCCTGCTAAAGCAAACAAAGAGTTTTAAAAGGCAAAGAAGTGGAATGTCACACGATGGGCAAGTCAGTCGCCTGACCTGAATCTGATTGAGCACTTCGCTTCCTGAAGACAGAACTGAGGGGAAAACGAAGCAGGAAGTGAAACAGCAGAGGCCTGAACGAAGCAGGAAGTGAAACAGCAGAGACCTGAACGAAGCAGGAAGTGAAACAGCAGAGGCCTGAACGAAGCAGGAAGTGAAACAGCAGAGGCCTGAACGAAGCAGGAAGTGAAACAGCAGAGGCCTGAACGAAGCAGGAAGTGAAACAGCAGAGGCCTGAACGAAGCAGGAAGTGAAACAGCAGAGGCCTGAACGAAGCAGGAAGTGAAACAGCAAACCTGAATGAAACAGGAAGTGAAACAGCAGAGGCCTGAACAAAGCAGGAAGTGAAACAGCAAAGGCCTGAACGAAACAGGAAGTGAAACTGCAGAGGCCCGAACGAAGCAGGAAGTGAAACAGCAGAGGCCTGAACGAAACAGGAGGTGAAACTGCAGAGGCCTGACAGAGCATCACCAGGGAGGAAACCCTGCATCTGCAAACAATCTGCAACCAAATATCAAACAGTGAGTTTGACTTATGATTGTTCATTTGTCCCATTCTGTTTGGTCCCTTTGAAAAGTGTGAGGCACAAATACAAACTGTTGTAATTTGTACACCTTTCACCTGATCTGGATGTTAAAAACCTTCAAATTAAAGCTGAATGTCAGCAGTTAAAGCACATAGAGCTGTCGACCCCCTTATTTATGGACCTGACTGTAGATGGTTAAATAAATTAAACGTAAATTGCTGAGATTCACAGCAGCATGTGTTAATCCTACATGTTACTGAATATATTAATGTTAAAATCAAACCAGCACACATGCAGTTAACACTGTTCATCTGTCAATAAATATAACAGTTTAATCTTGTGAACAAAAAGTCWAAGCATTTTAAATAAAGAAAACTTTTTATTCCTTTACTTCCAGGCTGCTCTTGTGTTTTTAGTTTCAGGCTTTTTAACCCGTTTCTCTGTCTGACTCACAGTATTTTCTCCTTTTCTTACAGCTTTTGAGGTAGCAGGTTGTTTCTTCACATTATTTTTCTTCATGTTTTCATGTACTCTACAGTTATTACATGAGCACTGTGGGACTGGAGATGAAGAGGAAGCATCAAATGTCTTCACAGAATAACCAACATCTCTGACTGAAGTCTTTTCTCTCTGTTTAGTATTTTTTTCTTGTGTTGAAGCTGCTGCAGCCTCCGTCTGATTCCTAAACACTTTCAAATCTTGTAGAAAAGTCTGTCTGTAGGAATTTGTCCTGAGACGTCCATCAGAGGTCTTCAGATGTTCCTGCTGCTGTCCTTCAGCTTCAGAGTCTGTTTGTTTTATTCCTCTTCTCAGAGAGTCTCTATGTTTCCTCTCCATCACATCACCAGAGATTAGATCCCCGTTTAAGAGCTTATAATCCCCTCCTCTGCAGCTTTCATGCTTCAGATGATCAGAAGGGAGAAAGTCTCTGAGCTCTGATTCGTCCCATCTGTCCTCAGTCGGGACGTCTGAATGTCCTCGTTGAGACCTCAGGTGTCTTCCATCAGTCTGACTTGTTTGTTTGTCCACTTTGAACAGAAATAGAGACAATTATAAATTAAWAAAAACTATATCAAACAATAAAACAAGACGTTTTGCTGACTTTCATCAATAAATTCTACAATTTAAACTACATATATCAACCCTCTGCTGTCAGACCAGAGGGCTATAAGTTTTTCTGATTTAAACTTTATTTCATGTGCAGCACACAAATAAATTGGTAAAATTTGTTTTTGAAGGTTCTAAAAAATTTGTTGTAATTCTCTTTAATAGCCAGCAGGGGGCTCCACTTCATATGATTAATCAGCTCTGATTTAATTTTTTTTTTAACCCAAACTGTAATATATATTATATCCAGGTCTACTTTAACACTGTGAATACATTATTAATACCAACCCTAAACAGAATAAAAGAGGAGCTCATTAAATGGGATAAACATTAAAATGGAAACTATTTTAGGAATAATTTTGTCCTCCTTATATCCTGTTTGAGCAAATATCATGCTTGCCTTTTACTAATGTGGAAAATATTTTCCTTGTTTAATCTAGATTTGTAAAAAATAAAATGAAATAAAATAATTAAAAAGTAAATGTAGTTTTCTGCATTTTTCCCATCACATGTGAGCACACACGTGGAGCAGCAGGCTGCCATATAAGGAGCCCAGGGAGCAGAGGACCTTGCTCAAGGGCCCAGAGTGGGGCACACGAGGGTTACCMCTCCCAACCACAGGCTCACCTTCTCYAACACTGCTGCATGACTCCCAAATKTATTTTTGTACAGGAATTGCAATAGGAAAGTCACGAAGGACAGATACTGTATGTGGATGCAGTTAGAGGACATGGAGAAGGACGTGAGGACAGAGAGAGACGGACAAGGAAGACTCAATGGAGACCCCTGAAGAGGGAACAGCTGACAGAAGTAGGATATAATATGCAACAGGAGAGTCTGGAAACTTTGGTTTGTTTTTATCTATTCTTATCCAGACCTGGAAAATACTAAAACCAAATTCCACATTTGTCCCTTAATTTCAAGAAACCAAAGAAAATAAACCAATCTGATTAATTATAATCAAGCAAATGTTCATTTAAAGCTGTAATTTATAACACTAATTATTTAAAAAATAACTCATTAGCTTGTTCTGACCAGACCATAAAACTGATTTACTTTACTGTGAATTTGAAACTGAAAATAAAACGTATTATAATAAACAGCTTCAGGAGTTAAATGTACCTTTTCTGTACATCAGAAGATAAGCCGTCTCAGACCTGTTTGTTGGAGGAAGAACACACAGGGAGACATTAGGTCATCATCAGCCGAATCACTGCAGACAACAATAGATCCATCCTCACTGACCTCATCGAGTTCTTTTCTAATTCCACATATTGTTGTTGGACCTGAAAGAATCAAACAGTCAGTGAATGTTTACATTTCCAGGTAATAAACTGAAAATAAATGTGTTAGCCTTACACTTTTAACAGTGATGTCATTGAAGCAGTACCAGTTTCCAGTTTCAAAGGATTTGATATCAGCCGTGTAGTGGCCTCCTGTTAGAGAACCGTAGTGATGAACTACAGCGTAGAGCTCATACCTGCAGCTCTGAAGASGTAAACATCAGTTAGATTCATTAAAAGGTTCTTTAAAAGCAGTTTGTGTGGGCTGATTACTACCTGCAGCTGCAGGGTTGGGACAGCGTCGGCTCTGCGGTGCAGCTTGATGTAGCAGCTCCGTCTGWAATCGAAGGTGAACCTCTTCAGCAGGAGAGTCAGGACGTCTGGGCTTTGCGTCAGCTCGTATTTCTGCATCACACAGTAATAAAAACATGTTGGAAAGGAAGACACCATTTCCTTTAGATACTCAACTAAAAACTTACAATATCTGTGTCCTGCTTTTTGTTGCAGCCRTCACAGAACATCTGGTTCTCCTCGCTGACTCTTTGGACCTTAAAGAAATCCTCCAACCCTTGCTGCTGTGAAAAAAAAAGAGGGTCGATCCATTTACCAAATGATTTTGATTCCTTAAATGTAAACTACTGTATAAACAGTAAATCTTATTTTGGTTAAAGAAGATTTAGTACCACGCTGTAGCTTTTACTGCTCGAATCGTCCACTGAAAGAGGAAGAACCCAGAAGAAGCTTCTGGAATTGGTTGTCTTCTTGCACTTCTGGCACCTGGTTTTATGGTTCAGCTCTCCTTTGAAGATCTAAACCAAGGAGGACAATTTGCTGAGGCAAGCATTTACATTTCAGAAATACAGATGTCTTATCCCTCAGTATCTACAGTATTTTTACTTCAGAACACTACATAAATTAGATGTGTTTGGCAAAGTCAATTTTACAGCTACAACCCCCAACATATGCTAGATGCTAACGGACTGCTAACTTCTTTCTTAAACTCAAGACAGCTGCCACAGCTAGCCTGGTAAATGGCTATAAATCAGTCAAATGTAGCTCTTGAGCTAAACGTTGGTGTGGTAATACCTACAGCAAACACATGGTAACTCTTGAATGCTAACAAATTGTTAATTTCAAAGTTTAACATTCAATATGGCCACCACAATCATTTTACAGAGTTACAGTAATCCCCAGAGGATGCTACGCGCGCTAACAGGTCGCTAACTCCTTTTAGCATACATCCAACAAGGCTGTCACAGCTACTTTAGCAAAAGGGCTACATCTGTCAGTTTTACAGATGTTAACGTATAAATTGGGGTGGTAGTAGCTGACAGTGATCTCTCACTACTAACAGCTCAACACACCAAGTGTCAGGAACCATCAAACCACCTGCAGGAAGWTCTCTGGTCTTCTTCTTCACTACAAAAAGTTATTAAAGGTTAGTTTGCTTAAAAAAATATTAAGCTGATTCTAATTTATTTGTGTTTTACTTCCAAGCAGCCAGACTTTCTTGTAATCTTAAAGTGGCCTGAAGTTTCTGAAGGTATTTCAAAGTTTTTATTTTGCTGCTTTTCGCACATTTTTAGTTCTATCCTTGTACCTGACCAGCACTCTGTGCAGTGTCTTATTTAATGAGAGAAGTGAACAAGAGGAGGAAGAAAAAATATTAAGCAAGTCAAAAACAAAATCTATAATAATGAATAGTATTTAGATGAATGAGGGGAGTTTACCTTKGAGGCCTCTGGACTGATCTGACAGAGAGTCTTCTCAAAGTACTCCGCAGCATCACGCTGCTCATACACTGAAAACAGAGGTGAGTGAAACACTAATCCAACTGATTGACTCAGAAGGCATCCATTAAATCTGAACCTCACCATCCTCGATGCCCAGCTCTTCTGCRATGCCGTGTGTTCTGGCTGCCCCTCTCTCTAATTCACAAAACAGCCTTTCCAGGTGTCGGTCGAGAGGTGTTAAATGTTTACTGCAACATCTGTGACACATAAAGCAACCAGTAAAGTAAAAACAGATTGTTAGTCTAGATTTAAAACACGTGACCTGTTCTGATCTCTGTTTGAAGCTACATATAAGTACAATCTTGTCCATGTTGTGAACAGACACCAGGCGTCAGCTCAAACCCTTTTAAAATGTACAGTATAACATTYTGTGATTGTTTTGTGCAGTAATGGCTCCTCGTCACCAGAGGGCGCTGCTGTGACGACTTAGAGAGGAAGAGACCACCCTGTTACATGTGAACCAATGAGGTATATTTACCTCWTTGGTTTAAATATACCTCWTTGATGTGAACGACCTCTGGAAACGTTTGCTTTTCTTAACCCTCCTGTTTTGTTGATTTCTGAGGAACAGCAATATTGTTCCTGTGTCAGTTTGTCCTGGGGAATGTTTAATCATGCAATAATGTCAAACTAAAAAAGATCACCCAAAACATTGTTGTCTGATTATTGACTCCATTACTGACCATTTCAATCAGTATTTACATGTTGTTGTTTTTTTATATTTCTCACAGATAAAGGATCTATAAGGACAATTCACAAATTTTTCATAAAAAATGCCATTACATTTTTTATATCCACTAAAGGAACCTACATACACAAAAACAATGGTTATACG
>NW_013952678.1:538551-539641 GCF_001266775.1 Austrofundulus limnaeus | reverse complement strand
CCTGTTAGGTCTCTGTTTCTTCTCCTCCATGCTGTCACAGATGCTACCAGTGGACGGTAGGGGCGGGGCTCAGTCTAGTGATCTATATTTTCAAGTCTATGGGCCACCATAACGCTCACGTGGTTCTTGGTGGAAATGAATTTGACACTGTTTTAGAGAAAGATTGTTATTTCATTAAAACAGATGCTGGCAGCACTAAATAATATAGTTACAAAGACAAACCTTTTCACAGCCTCTCGAAAGTCTTCAGTCATAAAAAGAACCTGCAGCACACWGTTCAGATAACACGTCAGACCAGGACTCCTCAGGCCATGATAATCTGACAACAGAAACAGATATTTCTCACATACTCAATATAACCTGTGTGTTTGGAAATGGTTTCATTTAACTCGACAGTCACCTACCTGAGATGGATAAGTTCTCAAGTTTCCTGGTGAATAACTTTAAAAGGTTCTTACTGCTGGTTTCCATGCAAAACTTCTGTCATTTTTTTWATTTGAATAATATTTATATACATGAATTCACCCTGTAGAAACACAACAGATGGAGCAGGTGTTAATATAAATATATAAAAGAAATCCCAACTTAGGAAAAAAACATTGAAAAAATTACCAACAGAATTGTCTCAAAAGACTAATGTCCATTAGATGTGACAATCAACTTGATTTAATTTAATCAGTTCATGAGCTTGAAATGATCACTGAGAGTTTCATTAAAGTCTGCCCACTGGTTCAGGAGATATTTTGCTAACAACCACTCTCTGATTGAAGAGCTCGATTCTTCTCCAGCAGCAGCACCTCCAGGGGTTTGGAAGAGTCCTGGTGAGACGGACAGGTGGAAAAGATGATGTTTTCTTTTTTCATTTGTGTGTGGCATTCTGCATATGTGTTGTGACTCAGTCTCAGCTACTACCACACCAAATTTGAGCTCAATATTTATGAAGCTAACTAAGATACAAGCCAAGAGTCTTTAGGCTAAGCTAAAGTTGTGTATGCTAAGTTCAGTTTGCTGTGGCGGCCATCTTGGTTTAATAGGTTGTAGAGGTGCATTCGCTAATTGCTATTTGAGTCATTAAAATGTGTCAATTCTT
>NW_013952678.1:532886-537818 GCF_001266775.1 Austrofundulus limnaeus | reverse complement strand
CATTTAACTCGCAACTACTTTAAATGTTAATTTCCATGAGATAACACAAACACCACAACCGTAAAGTACGATTTATACATTTTAACTACAGCCAAACATAGTTAAATAATATTATTTCTTGTATAAAGTAAATACTTTAGTTTCAGAGCACAGATTTGAGGTCCGTGAACGCATCACTCGTGTTTTCTTGATGTTATGGAAACGCACGCAGATTGTCCTAAATTTGTCCGCCACTCTGACGCATTTATACTCCAMTTTAAGTGAATGTGAAACGATGAAGAGTTTATCACATGCGGGCAGATACAGAAAATGGTTTTACTGTTTCAYTAAGCCACCTGGTGAGTGTTAGTAAATACAGAATGGGACGGTAAAGCTCGAGAATACTCACCGAACAGGCCGCCTATCTGATCATCTTCCTGCTGCTAATGTTTCACTTTCGATCATTCTAAGAAGGCAGGAAGCGGAGAAAACAGGTAGAGAGAGGAACAGAGGCAGCTGGACCCGGACTGAGACGAGAAACTTTAACAAAAACTCTTACAATTCTCATAAACCCTCTTTCAGAGCGGGAGTCCTTTCAACTGGTGCGTTCTACTTCCGGTTAGAAGAGGAAGTTCAAAAATAAAAACTACAAACTGCGTCTTTAAGGTGAGAAACATTTAATTTGAATGTTATTAGAAATCACSCTTTCTGTTTCTGGTTTAAACAGTTCAATATGAGTGAAATGTTTTGTTTTGTGCAATTAGCAGTATAAATTAGTCTAAATATGAGTGCATTTTAAAACTTTCAACACTGYTTTGAACATAATTTTGTTATTTTCCTTAATCAGGGGTTATTACATAAATATAAGCTTAATTATTAATGAACAGAAATGCTTACTGGAATCTTGTCAGCTTGTATTGACTGGAATTTCCCTGAGTGAGTCAGTTTTATTGTTTCTGAAAATGCTTTTGCCTTTATGTTTATTGTGTGTGTTTGACCTTGTCTCAGATCAGTTTTAGATCTATTACCAATTAAGACAAAACTATACAACATTTGTAGGAAATGAGCTTAAGGTGAATTAAGCTTTTCCCACATCTCTCATACACAAGGTTATGAGGAAACTTTTRCCRAGGTATTTCTCATTACTTGTTAATATCTTGACTGTGCGAAGTGAAAAGTGACACAATAAGTGAACGTTCAGACGAGTTCAAGTTGATTCATAAAAGACTATGCAATCATTTATTTACACAAATTGAACAGATCATAAGTTACACTTGATTGTGGTTATTCCTATAACAGCGTCAAGAGTTAAATGAGATAAAACACGCGTTCGAATTTCAATTCACATTAACTCAGATTACTTATATAGAACAGTAAAACGTCAGTTCTGATGTTAACAACCAAACAATTTTACTGGCACTTTAGCTTAAATTTTGGCAAATAAAAGAAATAAGAAAGGAGGAAAGTAAGATTAGTATGTTACTACTACTTTTACTTTTATCAAAGTGTGGGTCAACCGGAACTGCACGTCTTTTCTAAGCTCAGGTTCCACATGACACGTCACTCCGAACACATCAGTTTTTACCTGGTGATGACTTCTTAAGGCACCCTCGGGGTAGGAGCTGGCTCACCTCCACAGTGTGATTAACCACCACCTCAGCAGTGATGTTTACTTTGAAAATATGTAGAGCTAATCTGTACTGACAAACTGCAGAAATATTGTCTTCACTAAAGCACTCTGTCTCACAGTGTAATGAAAGCTGTTTTTGTTATTTTGTGATGTTATTGGTTGTGTATTTCTGTTCTCTAGCGATGACCTGCACACACTGTTTTTGTATAAACGACAAGTCTTAGCTCCATAGTTGTTGTCGTACTTTAAAACATAATTCCACCTTTTTTAAGCTCAAAAAACTTTATACATGTTAAAGCAGAAGTTATTCTTGCTTCTGTGTGTTTTTTAATGTTATAATTGAAATTATGCACTAAAATTCACAAGGCTTGTTAATAACATCAGTTCAATTCTTTTTCCAGTGGTTCCTCCTGCACAAGTGGTMTTGACAGGGCCCTTGCGACAATGTTAGTGGAAACACTAAATGACTTTTATTTACCTAATGACATGGTAAATTTAATCATTTGTTCTTTCCCCAACATGACCTGAAATTTTCAGGAAAATTTGTTTGTAACTACTTGAGTAATCTTAACTGACAAGCAAATCAATGCTAACGAAAACATTACTACTCCTTGTACTATTAATATTACTACTACTACTACTAATACCACTGACACATTGGCCTCACTTGACTGCAGTAGATACTGAGCAGAAGAACCTCTTCTTTAGATTTATTTTGAAGACTACTACTACTACTAATACCACTGACACATTGGCCTCACTTGACTGCAGTAGATACTGAGCAGAAGAACCTCTTCTTTAGATTTATTTTGAAGATTGGATTTTAGATTTTGTTTATCTGCTTTACATAGTTTTTATCCAGTTTATTTGTATTTAGTGCTACATAAAACATAAATTTTTAGGAAATCACCTTCTTGTACAGGTATTCATTTGTGTAAAACTCTTGTCTCTGTAGGGTTGATTTGTTTGTTGTTTTGTTTTTTTAGACTGATAAATGAAAGCAGCTTTTTTCCCCTCAGAATCAGAATGAGCATCCAGGAGCAGGAAGCAGCGGAGAAGAAATACGACCCACTTGACACAACATTGAAGTTTGTCGACAGAGGAGATGACTTGGATCCAGTTTGTAAGATTTGTTTCTTGTTTGACTGATTTTGGACAAAAAAGATGCAAATCAGAAAAGTTGGATTTTATTTTGACACAAATTACAAAACAAAACACAATAGTTGTTTTAATAGTCTTATAATTTCTTATTTTTCTGTCACCTAAATCAGGGGTTCTCAAACCTTTTGGGTCTTGGGACCACTTACAAGGGTGAAAATTTTCCAGGGACCCCCTCATAAACCCCATGCTGTTTTAAAAGATAATTTATTGCCATTTCAACCCCTAAATGCCATGAAAATATATTTTTTATTAAGTTCATTATGTTTGTTTTATTAGTTCCTTGTTTTCCATGCATTTTTAAAAATAAAAACCAAATTAACAATTTAGTGAAATTTTTAAGGATCCCCAAGATGCCTCTTGCAACCCCATTCTGACAACCTAAAAGAATCACAAGTTTTCACWGCCTAAATGAGTGTTTGCCCCCGACAGCCTCTGAATTTTCCTCTCTGCGAGCTGAAATGTCCTGTGGACACGCTGTCACTCCAGAGTCTCTGACCCTGTGGTGTCGCAGCCAGCTGGACGAGGTACCTCAACCCTTCAAAGATCGTTTAATCAGAGTTATTTAATCATTTCTCTTCCTGTTGAGGCAAATAKATTCTTCTGTTTGTTTGATTTTGAAGGGGAATTATCAGTTCAGATGTCCTGCATTGGTGGACGGCTTCAAACTGTGCAACAAGTTGTGGTCGTACCAGGAGGTGCGCAGACTGGCAGACCTAGATGTGGATGAAATGCAGTATTTTGAGGAGACGATGGCTCGTTTGGCCGTAGCAGAGTACTGTGAGGTTCAGCCGGTGAGTGGTCCAGTGGCTGACTTTGTTTTTTTAATTAAACCACATCAAGTGGAGCTAAATATTACTTTAAATAATTGCATCCCTTGTTTTACGTGTCAGTGCCCAAAGTGCAAAACGAGCGTGGCGAGGGAGAATATGTGCAACCTGTGTGTCCAGTGTGTCATTTGCACGGCAGACCAGAAGAAGCCCTACCAGTTCTGCTGGCAGTGCCAAAAGCCGTGGAAGAACCCGGGCGCTCGGTCCGACTGCTGCGGCAACCGCGGCTGCGTCAACAGGGACCTGCAGATCCTGCAGACGTGCAAAAACATCAGTCTGCCCGAAGTGGAGGGCGTCAGCAGCTGCCCCTCGGTGCGAGCCTGTCCCGTGTGCGGCATGAAGGTGGAACACAACCAGACGTACTGCAAAAACGTCACGTGTCCACACTGCAAGCTGGAGTTCTGCTTCGTGTGCCTGAACCCAAAGTCTGTGTGTTGTAAAACCAGCTCGCCGTATAGAATCTGTCCCAGCGGCGTGGCTCCGAGGCAGACGGCTATTCCTGTGTGGAAGAAAAAATGAGTGACGACAAAGCGGTTTTTGGGTTTGAGGAGCAGTTTCACCAGAAATWTGTTGAGGATTCCTAAAATTTGGACAATAAGTTCGTGTATCTCAGCTTTAAGAACGTTTAAAGTCCTTTTTATTTAGCTGCTGTTTTATTTTCTTGTATGGATCATCAGTTTTGGAACATGCACATGTAAAGTTTACACGCTGAAATGTAATCTTTAAGTCTGGATTATTACTGATGTCAAACAGAATAACAGGCCTGATCATGATTACTGTAGTTCGTTCATCTAGAAGTAAGACCATGTTTATTGACAAATGTAAGAAATAAATCTTTCAGTGGACCAGATCTTCACCCGTGTAGGGTTTCTAAGTGAATCGTAAAACTTTGACTTCAATCATCTTAAGTTTTATGGAGTTGGAGAAGGCACAGGTTTCCTGCAGGGGCAGAGCCAGGGGACTGGGATTTTGCATTTAGATTTATTTGTTATAAATATTGTTCTCTGATACTACTGTACTATATACATTTTAGATGTATAAGATTAAAAATGGCTGAATTATAGCCCTTTGTAAAATTAGCATTAGCATTATTGGCAGAATGGGATTAGCATATGATCATTCTTAGCTACTCCACAATAAAATTAATCCCAATTAGTCAAAAAAGTGGCTGAATTACAGTCTTTTAAAGTTAGCTCTGGTGGCTATCTTGTATTATTGATTAGTATTAAAAAAGATTGTTTTACAGCACTTCCACTAAAATCTTCAACTTAGCAGCTGACTAAAAATAGCTGAAAAATAAGTTTTGAGTAGCATTCAGTATGCTTTATATATATA
>NW_013952678.1:530818-532876 GCF_001266775.1 Austrofundulus limnaeus | reverse complement strand
TATATATATATATATATATATATAAATTTGTAGCAACGGTCAAACAAAGTTTGGACCTAATTTTTTCCTAAAAAATGGGAAATTAATGTCATCTGGAATTAGCTGTGGCAGCCATCTTGAATCAGGTTGACTCCACAAGCCAACTAGCTTTAGATGTATGTGTAATTAATAGTTTCTGAGAGTTGCATTAAAATTTGTTCAGTTCATGAGGTATTTTGCTAACAAGCATACTTACAAACACAAAGAGTTCTATACTGTATAAAATGCCTGTATGCGGTAAAACCATTAAAACAAGTTTATATTGTTTTTTTCTTGTTTTTGATCATTGACAAGTTATTTTTAGAAGATTTTATCTTTAGATGACGAGTCGCCATCCTAATTTTTTACAGGGAAAAGAAAATTTGTAGGTTTTAAAGTCCATCACAAGTTCAGACAATTGGATTGTAATTCAGGGATTAAGAAGCCACTTCACTTGAGGATGAACAACAGAGGGTCAATGGAATAAATTAAGATGAAGCTGTAAAAAATAAAATAAAAAAAACTCCATGTCTGCTGAATCTTTTCTGGTGCATTCAACACATTCAGTATTTATTTGTCTTCCATCACACAATCTCTACAGCTGAGTGTGAACTTCTGGCTGCACAGTCTGGACTCTGTTTAAATAAGTTTGACACTTCCTGCATGAAGCCAGAAGTGCAGCCATGAAACACAATGTGACCACAGCCGCCGATATATGTGGTCCGAGTGAAGACCAGGTCCCATCCTGGGCCAAAGGGGAACTCTCAGGAGGATCACTGAAGAAAAAGAAACAATTATATAAGTATTTGTGACATCCTGATATGAAGCAGCAGAGTGGATTGAAGCTATGCTCACCGTAAGTCACGAGCAGGAAGTGGGTCGCTGTCTTCCAAAGGAGGAGTAACATCAGGATACAGACAGAACCTTCTGTCTGGACAAAAAACTAAACCCTGGTATCCTTTGATCTGAGGAGAGAAAAAAAACACTAAATGTATATAGAACTGGTTCAAATTTGCCCTGTAAACCAAAAAAACACTTTTATTACTATATTTGTCCAATTTCATTAAAATACAATAAAGTTTTAATAAACTTTCATCACACAGTGACAATGTGATTTGCTATGAAACAATATATTATTTAATGAATTTGTTTAACATGATGTTATTCTGTCTGATGGTTCTAACAGGATCGTGTTCGTGGTACACACTAGCAGTATAGCAGTAGCAGTATTTACTGTTTTTACCTGAATGGCACCTCCTGCAGGACAGTCCACCCATCCAGAGTCAGATACCTGGATCTGGTACTGGTTTGGTCCAGTACACCTGTGTCTGTAGCAGCGTCCGTCCACTGGGCGGCTGAGCTGAACAAAGTTTACCTGCAAAAAAAAAAAAAATGGAGTGAATCAAAAGTCTCAAGACACATTTTTATTTCAGAAAGAGAAGGGGAAATAAAATATCTAAATACTCCAGCAAGGAAAGTTTGAGGGGGTCTATCTTTTAGGCTATGTCCAGAACACGGCCGCCATCTTGAAAGCTGCCATATTGGGTTGAGGGCAAATTGGGAAGTGGGTCCTGCCAAAATCGTCTCAGAAATCATTTGCTGGATTTGGTTCAGATGGTATCAACACAGAAAGTTGCAACAACAACTGGGAACGGTGCCTGTGATGTTATGTTCAATGTGCTGTCCCTGCAGCTGAGCTGTGTCAAACAACAAAAGGGATAACATCTGAACCACAAGAGATACATCTGGTTGCAGAAATCCATTTCTGATCCAATATGGTGGTTTTCAAGATGGCGGCCTGGACATAGCGTGAAAGAMAGGCCCCCTCAGCCATTACTTGCTGAGGTTTTCAGATATTTGTTTTTCCTTTTGTCTTTGAAATAAAATGGTGTTCTGAGATTATTTACTCAGACCCAGGGGTTAAAAAATGCATTTAGTTATTGTTTTATATGGGTTTTAACTTGTGGAAAACTGCTAAATTTTGTTGCCATCACACACACACACACACACACACACACACACACACACACACACACACAC
>NW_013952678.1:526657-530573 GCF_001266775.1 Austrofundulus limnaeus | reverse complement strand
CACACACACACACACACACACACACACACACACACACACCTGTCTGACAAGGCTGGAGAAGAAGCAGCGACTGTCGAGGCCAAATATCTCCCCACTTCCTTCAGCTGATTCTTTGAAATTTTCCTTTTTCCAACATTCACTCTGAACAGGAGGGAAAAATCATTAAAAAACTGTAATAGTGAAGATATGTTAAGAAGTTTAAAACATAACCTACCTGTGAATCATTTTCAGCATCTAAAAGTTAAGTAATTAAGTAAAGTTTTATTTATAAAGAGCCTTTCACAGAAATATATTCACAAGGTGCTGTACAATCATTAACAGTATAAAAATGGTGGAAAGATCAAAATGAAACAGAAAAACATAATTAAACATAAGCAACGAAAATTGAAACATCAAATCAAGATTACTTTTTAAAATTGTAAATCAAACACAAGGTCAATGCAGTTCAAAATATACAATAATACAAAAACATAATGAATGTGGGAGAGAAAAATGTGGCGTAAGTTCAATAATAAAAGAAAAACAGATTGGCGAGCATTCACAATGGAGGTAGGCTGGCAGTAATGGTGAAATGGTTAGCTAAACACTTGAGAGAAAAGTGAGTTTTTAGGAGTGTCTTGAAAGGGACAATGTTATCAAGGGAGTGCAGATTAAAAGGGAGTTCATTCCAGAGCCTGGGGGCCACAGAGGAGAAGGATCGGTCACCACAGGTCTTAAAGCGAGTGATGGAAACCATAAGGAGATGCTGATCCTGTGAGCGGAGGTCTCGTCTGGGGTTGTAAGGTGAAATGAGACTTTTAATGTATTCAGGTGCTTGGCCACGAAGAGCTCTGAAGGTGAGGACCAGGATTTTTGAACCGGATTCTGAATTTATTATTGAAAAAGTTATTGAACTAACCATATTATTATTATTATTATTTTATCATCATCATCATCATCATCATCATCATCATCATCATCACCACTCACCTTGTTCTGGATGGGTTTAAAGATCCGGCAGCCCTCCAGGTATGGGTCAGTCTGGCACTTCCCCTTGTGTAGGTGAAGAAAATGACACCCAACTCCACTGTGAAAGAAAGAACAACRCAAACAATTAGGCTAAAAAATGTATGAAACACACAAATTAATGGATTTATTTGGAAAAACTCAAAGTCTTGATGAGAATTTGACCTGCCGGTGCAGAAAAACAAGGAGRAGTTGTCTCTGCAGGTGGACAGAGACCCAAACGTGGCTCCTTCACCTGTTGGAACATTTACCTCTCAGCTTGTTCTCATGGAAGATCAGCTAATGTGTGATGGTGGTGTGTGTCTGTTGTCTCTTACCCTCTCCCCAGACCAGACTCTGTGCCAGGCTCTGGTTGACTCGATACCATCCTGTGTCCTGTAGGGCGGCTAAGGTGACCGGGTCGATTCGGACTGTGGTGGGATCCCCCAGCACTGCCGTCATGATGGACCCCTGCAGGACCCGGGACTCCCAGTGAGAGGAGCCTCTGCCTGCAGACCAGTCCTGAAGGACAACAGAATCAGGCGTGTGGGAACGTGAAGCAGAGGTTGATGGATCTAAATCACTCAGTACCAGGTTCTCCAGAGGACCCCCGAGTTCTGGATCACTGGAGCCCAGGTGTTTCTGCAGTGCTGAGACGATGGACGGAGTGTAAACCCTCACCTGTCCTGACACATCTGAGTGAACCACTTTACCTCGAGGAGAACAAAGAGCACCACCTTCATGCAGGATTATAGAAAAATGCTTGTTTTTTAGATTTTTGCTCCAATAAACTCACAACCAAAAYAAAAATTACAGCTGCTCATTTGTTCGTAAAGCTAGTCCTATGAAGTAACAGAATGAAAGGATTTTGAACAAAATGCGCTGAAACACCTTGATATGATGGACAGTCTCGCCAGGTGCTGAAGAGATCTTTAGAGAAGCCRAGTGCATGAAGCAGCTCATGGATCACAGTCTGAAAAACAGTTTATATGACTCATCTTCACTGTTAAGAAAAAAAATCACTTCCTGTAAATGATTCAAACCTGTACTGTGGTCTGGTGGCTGTAAGTAACTCCTGTTAGTCTGTCCCTGCACAGGACCACCACACCCGCCACAGGTCGTCCTCCATGGTCCGTCTGACAGTGGAYGGCGTACGCCAACACGTTAGGCTGCAGGAAGGAATGAAAAACTCCTAAAAACTAGAGAAACTACTCAAAACTAGAGAAACTTTCAAAACTAGAGAAACTCTTATATACTAGAGAAACTACTCAAAACTAGAAAAACTCTTAAAAACTGGAAAAACTTAAAAACTGGAGAAACCCTTGAAAACTAGAGAAACTCTTAAAACCTAGAGAAACTACTCACAACTAGAGAATTGTGAATGCTGAATGACTGAACAAGAACAGCAGCTAAAATTTGCCTAAAATCTGCAAAACTGTTGCTGAAAATAGCATAAAAAGRCATTAAAGAAAGAATTTGAGATGATTTGAAAGAAATCTTGTTTTCTTTCTGTGGGGGATTTCTTTTTGTAAATAAAGTGAAATAATTCAAAAATATCAAAGTTCTACATACTAAAAACCACAGTATGTTGCTCCCAATGGAGCTAAATGTACCAGAGTATGCAGCAGTAGTTATTGCAAAAAATGTACTGAAAAATAAAAATAAATACAGGAAACAGCGAACTCTGGATCAGCATTAACACAATAAAAAAACTAAACTGCTGCAACAACATTTTATTCATGTAGACTTGAGAACTGGCTTCAATGACTGTAACGCGTTAACAATGAAATACATGATTAATACAACTTCAGTTTGTTGGTTTTTAAAGATAGAAAAACTTGGTCTAATTGTATGAGAAATAATSTGACTCCTCTTCAGACGTGTGACGTGGAGGATCTGAGCGTTTACCTTGGCTCTGCATTTATCAGTGGTGTGCACGGTGACGTAAAGCAGGAAGTCGGTCTCTGGGAGTCCGGCTCCTTCAGGTCTGACAATGGTTCTGTGAGGAGAATCAGCCTCTGGGTAAATCTCACATCCAGACAGGTGATCGTCTGGGATCTGTTGGTTACAGGTTCAGTTAAAATACCTTGCTACAGTAATGTGAGGGAACAGTAAATTTTTCACAGAGTAAAAAAAAAAACTGGTGATATTTACCGTCACATCCAGACAAGTCTCAGTTCTGTAATTTTTGTTGGCTCTTCCACACCTGTGATATGAAAGAAATGAGTGAAAAATGGGAGGTAACGACAAACCAGCTCATTATTTTAAATTTAAACACATCAGGGTGCACTTGGATCCAAATGACCCCAAACATGTTGGTTTTAAAAATGAGGCCTCAGAAGACTTTTTGATCCAAAGGTAACACAGGATGGTTAGCTTTTTTTAGAAAGTTAGGAGAAATAATTACTATTTTAATCACAAAAGGTTTCAAATTTGAGGGATTCTCATGCTTTAATGTCAACATATAAAATATAGTAATGAATTATACAGACTGATCTGATTTTAAATCCAGAGTTGTGTGTGTTTCTGAGCCACACATACAGTATAAACAAGTTTGTATTTCTATCCTTATTAGGACATTCATTAATTCCATTCATTTCCATTGGTTATAGCCTAACACCCCAACCCAAAAATGGAGTTCCACTACCTGTATATTGAGACCAGTTTTTGGTCTCCATAAGAACAACTGGTCATAACAAGGTAGGTGTGTACACCAGAAACGGTCCTAAAAATGTAACAAAAACAAGTACACACACACACACACACACACACACACACACACGTAGTAAACACACCTGTTGTAATTGATGCTGCTGGAGTTCCTCCAGAGGAACTTGCAGTATGTGTTGATGTCTCTGTTGAGCAGCAGCGGTCCTGCAGTTCTGTTCACTGTTACACACTTCATGTTAGTTTGCCTTTATGTGTGTGTGTG
>NW_013952678.1:525427-526495 GCF_001266775.1 Austrofundulus limnaeus | reverse complement strand
GTGTGTGTGTGTGTGTGTGTGTGTGTGTGTGTGTGTGTTACCTGAAAGTAAAGAAGACACCACCCTCACAGCCTCCTCCACCGCAGCCTCCAGTCTTTCCTTCTCAGCCTCTGACAGGGTGAAGGTCTCTCTGAGAGTCCAGGTCTTTATCCTGATTGGCTGAGGCGAGGGTGAAGATGGGACCATCTTACCCAGAATGCTCCTCTTCGTGCCCACCAGCCTTCTCTGTCTGGTTTGACKTTCAGAGGTCTGAGCTAGGAGTCTGGGCTGACTGGCTGCTCTCACTGCTCTGACCTGAGCCTGAACCTCATCAAAAACACATTTCTGCAGAACTGCAGGAGGTCCAACCAGCACCACCGAGACCACCAACCACATCCAGAAACTCTGAGGGAGGAAAAGTCCTTATCATTCTAACTGAAGAATTTTCTGCTTCAAATTACAATAATGGATCACTCCAGACAAAAACATGTAACCTCCTCAAGATGATCAAACTTACACAAAAGCACATTTGGTTGTGGATCCAGGTCAATAAATAAAAAGACAAACACTTTTTTTTTTAAAGAATCCATAAATCCTGCTGCCTTTCTTAATCCAAAGTTTTAAACCAAAAATCTCACATTTTCTGTTAGAGCTCAGAGTCCTCTCAACAAGATTTTAGCTCTGTCTCTGTAAAATTATAGCCATTTCAGCGCTGAATAATGTTGATGCGCTGTGGCGGCCATCTTTAATCGAAGACACGAGCAATCACTTGTGGAACAAACTAACAGGTAATATTTTGTTTTCTTTTCTCAAATATGGAGATTGTTCAAGTTTAAGTTGTTTGAAGTTGTTTTCAACAAGAGGCAGATATGATTTTTTTTCTTCTTTCTGCATCCTTTTCATCTTTTCATTCAATAGTTGATTCACTTAGGTTTTTATGGACTTTTTGTTTTATGTTTGAAATAAATGAACAAAAAAATAAATGGGTAACTGCAAACATTGAGATCCTGCTTGATTTAAGGCTTTTATTTTTTCATATATTTAACATATTGAATTGACTGTAAAAATAATTTTGCTGTACTTTATTGC
>NW_013952678.1:519564-525247 GCF_001266775.1 Austrofundulus limnaeus | reverse complement strand
TTTTAAGTCAGTTGAAATCTGAGTTGAAGGAATTAAATCACTGTTTAGTTAGTTTACTACATTTATCAGACAGAGTAAAGACCTGGCTTCTCATTCTTAAGATTTGAAATTTAGAGGTAATTAATTAATGTTTTTGACAAACTGCTAGTTTAATAAATAGCAGAAACTAACCTTATATTTGTCTGCAGTGTTGGCCCCTCCATGCGTTCTCATCGTTCAGTCTTTTCCTCRGAACCTGGGAGGTTTACACCTCAGCCTGTGGGAACTTTCTCAGCAACACAAAGCACAATGACTCTTTCAAGGTATTGTTAATAAGCCCCTCCCCCCTCGCAAATACAAATCACAATGCACCAAAAAGCAGAAGTGCAAATCGTTTAATCTCAGCCACATTTTTACTTATATACAGTGAAGTTGACCTCATTAAACCATAAAATCACKTTCTCGTTTATTGATCTAATCACAATGCAAGTTTTTAAAACTTCTGGCTACTCCACGTCGACTCTAATACATTCAACAAAGCAAAAAATCAACTAAACTTAAAAAAAATCTGCAGTTTGAAATTAAAACACCATAAAATGTAMGATATTAACACGAATGGCACATTACAAGTTTCCTGTGTCAAACCTTTAACTGAATGCGGTCGAGGTTATTTTTTGTGAATTTAGGTCCCTCTTTATCTGGGGGGTCCCCCTTCCTGATCCTGTGCGCACACACACACACACACACAAACACACACACACACACACACACACACACACACACACACACACACACACACACACACACACACACCAGGCACCAAAGAGATTGTCTTCTAAAACATGGACCTTTGTAGATTACATTCATTCACTTAGGAAGGATTTACCGATGTGCACGGAAACTTCACCATCTCAAAAATTTATTGCCAGCTTGCCGGAGAACACATGCAGTTTTTGTTTTTTTGTTTTTTAGAATAAAGCCACTCGAGTGTTGACGATGTGAAGGAAAGTGTGYGTGTGTGTTTGTATAGATCCTACAGGAAAACTCTTCAAAAGGCACTTAAACACGGGGAAATAGTTCAGAGGGGTTGTTTTTTTAAATCTAAAATCCGACTGGATGCAAGTGAGACCGCCGTCACACGCATCGCTCTTTGTCTGAGACTTGAAATTAAAACACACTCACTCAGCCGCAGTCATTCAACACGCCATTATTTCAGTGCGACAGTGGCCTGCCTCAGTGTTTGGAAAGGGAAGATCCTTCTGTGCAAAAGTTTTGCGTCTCTGCGCAGCCCAGCGGTAATTAAGTGCACGTCCCGACTCTCRCCTAAGATTTGTCTCAACACACATTTAATGTTGGGGTTTTGTGGGCTTTTTTACGGGAGATTTCTTGTCAAAAACAGTCCAAATAGGTGGTTCTGAGCTGAAAAAAAAAAAGGCACCAGACTCACACAGAGAGGAAGTCTTTGCTGTTCTGTGCTCAAGCTCCAACAGAGACTTGGTGTCAGTTTTTTTTTTTTTTTTACAGGGTCAGGGAGTAAAGAAAAAATAAAGTAAAAATTAAATGTGATTCTGAGCGAGGACGTTGTTCAGGTGAGCATGGGGACATCGTCCTCTGAGGTGGTGTCCTCAGACAGTGGGATGAGCAGCACCTCGTCGTCTGAAGAGGAGGAGGAGAAAGACGGAGAGGCGGAGAGAGGCATGGAGTTGGTGGAGGAGGAGGAGGAGGAGGAGGACGACGAAGAGGCCCTGAAGAGGGAGAGGCTCAGGCCTAGATTTTGGAAGATGGAGGCCAGGGAGGGGCTGCTTGGAGGGACGGCGACAGGCGGGGTGGGGGGAGTGTCCGAAGGAGGAGCCGGGGGCGCGTAGGGAGGAGGCGGCGCKGAGGAGACGGGCGGCGGGAGCAGCAGAGGAGGCGGGACTTCCTGCTGCCGCTCCGTCTGAACCAGYAAACCCAGTTTCTGAGGCGCYGGCTGACTGGCCGCCTCTGACGCTGGCGACGAAGAGGAGGAGGACCGGGCGGGCGAGGACTGGGCCGCGTCCTGACCTGACGGCGCCGAGCTGGACTGCTGCTGGGAGGAGCCGGAAGCCTGGCCGGGCCTGGAGGAAGTTCTGGGGATGAGGCCCCACCTCCTCATGCGGCGGACGGCACGCCGGACGAATCGGGGCCTGCGCCTGCGGTGCGGRGAGTTCTGGGCGTCCTGACGGAGGAGCTGAAGGATTCCTCTCAGAGACAGAGACGACGTCTGACGAGGAGGAACACAGAAAAGAGCAAAATGGTTAAAAAAGAAAACATGATTCAAACTTTTTATAAACACTGCAATGTAACTCAATAAATAATCAAAAATGAAAAATAAATGTATTAAATTAAATACAATTTCTTTAAATAAAAAGGAGAAATTTGTCCGTCTAGCAAATAAAAGATGAGTTATTTAWTCTATGTGCGCTATAATAATTAAACACTTTGACCAGTTCTCTGCTCTCACCTCATTGGGGCTCTCTGTGGGGAAATCCTCCACAGGGGGGATGATGCCCTGGGCGATCAGCTGACCGTAGGATGGAGGAGCTTGTTGCTGGATCAGCTCTGCTTCCTGTCGGCTAATCGGRGCGAACATGCTGCCATAGACAAGTAAATAAAAATTATTTTCAGATACAAACATAAAATGTACATCAGTTGAAATACTTGTTACAAAACGATGACACACAAAGGCATCATTTGACTTTATTATGAAAAGATTTATGAGTATTTCTGTTTCAAATGCTCAGAGGGAGTCAGAAACCCTAATGACTTAGTCAAGATGCCCTACATTTTTATTAGCACATTTAGCATGACTCACRTGGTCGAGACAAGTTGCAACAAGGAGATTTTACTTGTTTTTCCTCAGAAAAGTGGCCGACAGACAGAGCTGTGAAAACTAGCTGTGCTGATTTAATATCACTGAGCAAAAAAAAAAAAAACAACCCTGATCAGCTCTTTCAAAGACAGAAAAGTAAGTCCAATATTTCCTAGAAAGCAGAGATTCTTTCTTCAAATCCAGTGGTGGGCAGCACTAAAGCACTGACACAAATATTTAGGTCCCCTAATTCTAAAGCACTAATGCACTGACAATTTAGCAAAAGCTAATTCTAAAGCACAACAATAACCCAGTTAACCCAAGAGCATTCTTCAACAAACATGAGTCACATATCGTCATGTTGCTCTCTTAAAGGGATCCATGATTAATTGTAACATTAGACTTTATTTGATAAACATTTATTTTAACTGTAAAATAAAGACTGTAAAAATACTGTAGGATGTTTAGTTTTGTAAATTTTTAAAAATATATTTTAACACAGAAGGAGCCATTTTATTTACACGCAAAGCATTCTGGGTAAATGATGATGTGGATAGATCCTCGGTGCGAGGCTGCTAGCGAGCTATATCCACCCTGAAGGTTAAACTGAAACATTAACATTGATCAATAACATTTATAGACCTCAGTTAGTGCTTCTAAATTTAATCTATAAATTTAGCAAGTGCTAATCCACTAATAAATTTTAAAATTAGCAAAAGCCCTAAAGCATTAATGAGGAAATGAGTTCCCCTATTAGTGCTTTAGTGGAACTGTGTCCACCACTGGTGAAATCCAAAGTGGCGGTTACCTGTACTCTCTGGTCCGGAGTGAGTACAGCTTGCAGGTGCAGCCCATGGCGATGACCAGCAGCAGGCCGCAGATGAGGCTGCCCACCGTCGCCGCGGTGATGACCTTGCGGGGCAGCATGGCCGTGCAGTTCAGCTCGTCCGTGCCGTCCTTGCAGTCCACCTGGCCGTCGCAGCGCCAGCTCTCGAACACACACCTGCAGCAGGAACAATGAGGCGTCTGTTGTTAAACAATGCAGGGGAGACCAACGAGCCGAAACACCAGAAAAACTGTTAAACACTGTTACGTCCCTACTGAGAGGATAAATACTGTTGTTTTGTTAGGAAAACCTCCAAGACACACTTTTCATGCAAATTTGTTCTTGTTGTCAAAACACAAAAACTGTGTGCTGACAAATGACACAAAGGTTTGATCTTGTAAAAATTACAACAGCAGACTTGTTTATTAACCTAATGAACAAGTGAGAAAATAAATTATTCACAAACAAAACGACGACAACTGAACATCACATAAATGGACTCWAACTCTAATTTCTAAACACTAGGATTGGGTGATCCAGTCCAAAATATGAACCACGAAAAACTGTGGCTCTTAGCTAACAACGATTAATATGATGATGATGATGATTAATCCCCTGGAGACACAATCACTTCCTGGTCACGACTGATTTAAATCGCTCTCCAACAGGAGAGAGACACTCTCTCTAAAAATCTGTTCCGTGTAAAAATACAGACTTGAAGCTACACACCTGTCTTTAAAAAGTTTTAATAGAACAAGTGAAACCAGAGTTATAATAAATAATTTATGGCACTATTTTTATAGAGCATCATAACTGAAGCGTTGCAGCAGGAGGCAGCGTAAGACGAGCAGATTCATGGTTAAATACAAACCTCAGTTCACCCTCCTGTCTCACCCMCACCGAACAAACACAAAACCCTCAAACTCCTTTATGGTTGACGCCTGAAGTTATTTGACAAGCACCAAAAAAAGTCTACAGGAAGAAAATAAAAAGAGGCRAAAGYTGAATGAAGTTCAGCGGAGATGGAGAGACGGCAACAGCAGGAGAAAATAATGAGATTTGAAAGATTTATGAGATTTATTGTTGGGGTTTTATAATTAGAGTGTTGAGCATTTAGTTTATCAATTTTAGTGTGTTTGAGCCAAAACAACGAGGCAATATTTGAACTTGGAGCTGCAGACAGAACCTGCTCAGAGAGGAGGTAATCTCAAAAGGCAGAGATGAAAAGAGAAAACAGTCTGAGATAGAATGAGGACTTCGAAAAGGAAGTACGCAATTCATTATATGGTTTAGAAGAGGAGCACAGAGTGGACTACAGGGGAAAACGCCGGCCCTGTACACCAGTTCACCCCGCAGCTTTAATCATATTAATCACAAAGTGCCAAACATTAACCGTTTCACTGACAAGTAATGCAAGATACATTTTTGCCAAACAACACTGGACACAAAAACATATTTTGGAGCAGATGTGGTTGAGTGGTCAGGGCAATCTATGGGATAAATCCTGTGCCACCAGGAATTGAATTTGAATTATTCAGGTTGAATCTGTACGTGCATAATTTGAAATTGAATGCATTGGTTTGAAAATGAATTTTACTAAATTGAAACTGAATTTTGGTTTATTAAAAATTCAGTTTGACTACTTTCACTTTCAGTTCTATAATTTAGATTTTTGTGTCACATCCTGGTCCTTGAGAAAGCTGTCAGAGTAATAAAACAGATCCACAGATTTACGTTTCACTTCCGTGAAGCTTCCTTTCTGTAATGCAAAAGAGTTGATAACTTTGTCTGTTTTTGTCACTTTTACAGTGGATTGCATCAACACTGTTGCATTACAGAAGAGAAACTTCACCAAATTGAAAGATAAATCTGTGGATCTGTGCTTGATTACTCTGGCTGGCTTTCTCAAGGACCAGGATGTGGGACACAAAAATCTGAATTATAGAACTGAAAGTGAAAGTAGTCAAACTGAATTTTTAATGGACCAAAATACAGTTTCAAAGCAAATTAATTCAGATACAAAACTTTAAATTCTGTTTCAATTTAGT